>NC_051154.1:243367594-243538014 GCF_013339745.2 Dermacentor silvarum
TAGCCCAGGATGTGCGCACTGTCCATGAAGCTGCGTACGCAACACTAGTTGGGTGAAAGCACCGTCTCTGGCAGTCTGGAACTGTGCAGGAATCAGCGTTGCCAGTTCAGCTTATAATTAGCTGATTTGGGCTTCTTTTTTCACGGAGTCCCTTGTAGAATGTTATATATTCGTTCGTCGCGTTTTTTTGGGGGGCTCATTCGCGTTTTTTTTTGCAAATATTGTTATTTGAGTGCCCATCACGCACGTTTGTCATTAAATATACGCGATAGCGGCAGGAGTCACAAAGTACGAAAACTCTCCCTATTCATTCATCAATCTTTTGATGCCTTGCCAGCAATTGTGGTCCTCGTAGTGTGTTGCCAGTGTTCTTTGTGCAAAATGGCTGCGAAGAGGAAACGCTACATCACAGGTAGGGTCGGGATCACTCCCCAGAGCATGTTACACAAACCACATCCGAGATAGCATTACTCAAGCGCGAAAACGCAATGATGAAAGACATGATACACAAACTCACGGCCACCATTGCCGAACTGAAAAACGACAGGAGCGTGCGCGCCGCTACACCAGCCACTGATAGCACCGCACCCCGTCGCCGCTAGAACCTGTAGACGCCGCCAAGGACGATGGCGAGAGCGCACCCAAGAAACCCGCGGTCGTTCGCGAACATCCCGCTTTAAAGCCCGAATTAGATGACATTAAGAGCGTGCTGTCGTCGATTAAGACAAGCCTCCGCTTCCTCGGCGAGAGCATGGCCCTCGCGCAGTCCACCCTCGCGGCCCACGGTGATCGGTTGGGCAAAGTAGAACACTATCTCGACCACGTCATCGCCCCCAGCTGTCGCCGCAGCTAAGCCGGTCTCGCAATCCATGCCTCCACCCAGTCCACCCCCTCACGTAGCTCTCTTGCACCCGTCGGACGCCCGGACCGACCCCCAAATGCTTCAAGATGGCCAGGCCAAATGACGAGATGCGCATCTGGCAATGGAACTGTAGGAGCCTCGCCCGGAAGAAAGCCTCCCTACAGCAATAGCTCCGCAGCCACGAAGACAAACCTCACGTAGTCCTGTTGCAAGAAACTGTAGTACCAACCGCCACGTTCTCCGGATACCAGTGGTTACCCGGCCCTTCGGGAGGACGCGGTACCGCCACGCTGGTCGCTAATAAGATCACCTGCCTTGTGCACGACCTCGACATGCCCGAAATCGAACATGTCATGGTAGAGCTTCTCCCTGGCAACGCATCCCGCCAAAGCGTGTGCATAATCAATGTACACAGTAGCCCCAGCCACCACAAGCAACGATTCAAACGCTTGTTCCAGAAAGCCATTCGCCTCGCCGGCTCCAACCCGATAGTGATCGCGGGTGACTTTAACGCCGCGCATCGCACCTGGGGCTACGCGTACGACACGCCCAAGGGTAACGAGCTTTGGCAGAACGCGAACGACACGAATCTTACCCTCATTGCGGACAAGGCTTTCCCCACCCGCACCGGCACGTCCACGCAAAGAGACACCACCCCGGATCTCTGCTTCGTCAAGAATATCGCCGACGCCCGTTGGTCCAACCTCGCGGTAGATCTCGGTAGCGACCATTTCCTATTGGCCGTACACTTCCCCACAGTCAGCAGGAAGACCAAGATGTACACGTGGGTGGACTGCGACCTCTTCCGTAAGACTCGCGCAGAACGACCCCCTCCCTACGCCGCGCCAAGTCTCGAGACATGGACGGATCAGCTTAAGGTCGACGTCGGCAAGACCACCAAAACCATCTGGACAGACCTGCCCACCGAGAGGATGGACAGTCGCCTCGCCCACCTGCTCGAGGCCAAACAAACCCTACTGGCCCGATGGAAGGGCCAGCGCCTCAATCGGAGGTTACGCAAACGCATATCCGAGCTGAACAGGAGCATAGCGGATCACAGCAGCACCCTTTCCAAACAGCAGTGGGACGAAGTCTGTAACTCGACTGACGGGCAGGTCCGTAACGGCAAAACATGGAACCTCCTCAAACACCTGCTCGACGACACCAACACCAACACCCGCACCAATCAGCGCCAATCTCTCGCGAAGATACTCCATCAGGCCAAAGGGACCGCATCACCGGAAGACGTCGCCAAGAGCCTCGTGCAGAAATATATTCCGCTTCCCGCGGACCCGTCGACTCCTCACCCCGAATACACTGGTACCGACAACACCCACTTAGACGCCGACTTTTCCGTCGAAGAGGTGCGCCGAGCTCTCCACGAACTCAATAGCCGCTCCACCCCTGGCCCCGATGGCATCCCCAACAAGCTCCTACGCAACTTGGATGAGCCCTCCGTCACTTACCTCACCGATACTATCAACGAAACGTGGAAGAAGGGCGAGCTATACCCAACGCCTGGAAACTCGCCCACACGATCCTTATTCCCAAACCGGGAAAAGCGCCTAGCTTAGATCACCTCCGGCCCATATCGCTCACGTCGTGCGTGGGCAAGGTGGCGGAGCACGTCGTCCTCAACAGGGTCGGTCGCTATCTCGAGGACTACGACTGCTTCACGCACCACATGATCGGCTTCCGACCTGGGCTATCTACTCAAGATGCCATGTTACTCTTAAAACATCAGATTCTGAACGGAGAAAACACTCGGGATATCCGTGTCATACTCGACCTCGATTTAGAAAAGGCATTCGATACGATCGCCCACTCGTCCATCCTGAAGGCGATCGCAGACCTCGGGCTCGGTCGTCGGTTCTATATATATATGTATACGACTTTATCCGCTCCTTCCTCACCCGGCGCAGGGCCGTCCTCCGCGCAGGAGACCTGGTGTCGGAAGAAGTCGAGCTCGGACAGCGGGGAACCCCCCAAGGGTCCTTCCTCTCGCCGACGCTCTTCAACCTAGTGATGATCGGGCTCTCCGAACGACTCTCGAAGATCGACGGGCTAAATCACACCATCTATGCGGACGGCATAACCATCTGGTGCTCCGCGGGGTCGGATGGCTTCATCGAATCGGCCCTGCAGGAGGCCATTGAAACTGCCGAGTCCTACCTCGAACACACCGGTCTCAAGTGCTCCCCCACCAAGTCGGAGCTGTTGCTGTACTTGCCCAAACGCCGTGGCGCCAAGCCCAAAGGGTGGAAACCTCCGGCCCAACGGAACATCACACTCCGCATAAGAGACGGTCGTATAGTTCCCAGGGTAGACTCCATCAGGATCCTGGGTATGATCATCGAGTCCCGCGGAACCAACACCCTAACGGTGCAGAAACTAATGAGTAAGACTGAAAATGCCATACGACTCGTACGTAGGGTGGCCAACCGGCACCACGGCCTGCAAGAAGACAACCTACTGCGTCTTGTACATGCGTTTGTTCTCTGCCACTTTACCTATGTCGCCGCCATACACAACTGGCTACGTGCGGAGTGCGACAAACTCAACGCCCTTATTCGAAAGGTTGTGAAACGAGCCCTCGGCCTCCCTATCACCACTTCCACGTATAAACTCCTCGAGCTCGCCGTGCACAACACGCTAGAAGAGATCGCCTACTCTTCCGACTCACGACCACCAAGTCGGGCCGCCACATTCTGCGCGAGCTCGGCTTTTTCTCCTCGATGACCAGGGATCCACCAGATTTGACGCCGGTCCCCCGCGAGATCCGAGACCTTATCACGATCGCTCTCATTCCGCGAAATATGCATCCCGATGTAAACAGAGGTAGGCGCCTTGCGCGAACTCACCCTTCTCAGGCGCATAGACATGAAAACGGACGATGTCTCGTTCGTGGACGCCGCTGCCTATCGCAACAACCGAGCCTTCGCCGCCGTCGCGGTCTCATCCTCGCAGCGGATCTTCAACTCCGCCACGATCCTCACTCGAGAGCCCGAAGTAGCGGAGCAAGTAGCCATAGCCCTAGCTGTGCTCGACAGCAAACGGGATGTCATCTACAGCGACTCAAGACCAGGCCATCAAAGCCTTCGAACGCGGCGTCGTCTCGGACCAGGCGTTACGCATCCTCCGCAGCGCGGATCAGAGTACCCTCAAGCACCATACCGTCATCTGGTTCCCCGCCCATCTCGGCCGGGTGCCGGGTGCCCCGCCAAACCTCAACGAGATCGCCCACGACGCAGCGCGTGCGCTTACTGACCGCACCGTCCCAGGGCAACCCCACCTGGCCGAGATAGAGACCAACCGGGATGCACCCATTACGTATAATGAAATCACGG
The DNA here is from genome assembly GCF_013339745.2 of Dermacentor silvarum. Classification (NCBI taxonomy): domain Eukaryota; kingdom Metazoa; phylum Arthropoda; class Arachnida; order Ixodida; family Ixodidae; genus Dermacentor; species Dermacentor silvarum. The sequence continues at coordinate 243,371,804 of NC_051154.1, forward strand.
AACACTTCTACCTTGGACGCCGCATCTTTCCGCCCCCACACCCCAAACTTAACAGACCGCAGGCGCTAACCCTACGCTTATTACAAACATACACGTACCCAAACCCCGCCAAACTCCGCGTTCTCTATCCTGACGCGTACCCCAGCGACGCGTGCCCTTCGTGCGGATACACGGCGACACTCGCACACATGCTCTGGGAGTGTAGAAGCGCTCATCCCGACTCTACCTCGGACAAGTGGGAGAAGTCCCTCAGAAGCTCGCTTCTCGCCGACCAGCAATGGGCCGTCCAGCAGGCCCACGAAGCGGCCGCCAGGTATTCCCTGTCGGCCCCTACGTGGGAGACGCCCGCTACGCCCTAAGCGCGTCCTGCAGGACCCAAATAAAGTTCGTCCAGTCCAGTCCAGGTAGAAGTATGGTAAAAGATATTGTAAAGAGTGGGAAAAGGAAACACAGCTCATAGGAGACAATAAAAAAGCAGCATGCAAGTATTGTAAGTGTGAGATTCATGTACTGGCAAACGTGCAATGAACAGGGTGCAGACTACGCTGGAGACTATTTTAAAAAGTAAATGAGTGCTTTCGTTCATTCTTGCGCATATTTTCTTTGTACAAAATAATTAAAGTTATGTGTTTATCTTCCCTTCGTATTTTTGCGATTTTTTTCATACTATATAAACTATTTTCACGAATGAGAAAATTTGTTCAACTTACACTTCTTTCGGGCGTCGCAAAAGTCGCGCCGCTTTTTTTGGGCTTCTCTTGGGATGATTATTAGCTTGTTTGCTTAGCGGCATCTGGCAACTCTGGCAGGAATGGATAATCGAAGAAGCTCAGTCTATTTTTTTTTAAAGTACACGTTGCACTCACGGGACTAACACAATAAATAAAAAAAGAAGAGCACAATTTTTCATTGCTTGGTGTATAGGCGCCCAACATGTGCTCGCTAGAAAAAAAAAAGTAACCATCACTCGGTTATCATGATCTTCAGTCACCCGTGCGAGAAGTCTCAGCAGTTCAGAAGCAGTCGCAGTGCTTCCGGCTTCCAGTTGCCATTTTGCTTTTGTATGCATAGAGTTGCTCCTGGATTCAAAAATGCATCGTCACTTGAAGCCCCTGCTTGACTTGATCTATACGAGGCCTGTCGTGAACGCACCGAAAGATACGTAACAAGGGTCTTGGGCACGTTCACGACAGGCCTCATTTAGATCAAGTCAAACAGTGGCTTCAAGTTAAGATGCATTTAAGAATACGGGGGTTAGTATACTAACTATAGAGGAAAAGCTGGGCGAAAAAAGCATAAAGTTAGTATACCAACTCTATGAAAAAAAAAAAATTCGCAGCCGCAAAGGCGCTTTCACGTTGTTAGCGGCTCTTTTTGGTAACGCTGAAAATATTCAAGAGCAATCGCGAATACACGCGAGATTGCCGCACGACTGGCCGCTCGAGGCACTTTGCGTGTATTCGCGGGCATCTTTCACGCTCGGAAAAACACTTTTATGTAGCACGTATTGAGCAATAGAAAGCTGTATCGGGAGTTTTTCATGTTGCTCTACAATTTTTCTCATTGACGCTTTTCGTCTAATTATAGTAACTGAGAAGTTGATTAATTAATTAAGTCTAGTTAGCGAAAAATAATCTGAGTACCTCCAAGCGATAGCAAAGAACATTACCTTGGTTCAGTGAAGCTACGTGGCCATTTGCATATTTTTAAAGTTTGTCCCAAGTTAAGTGAAACAAACCGTATTAACGCCCCCTTATCTCTTCCTCCTTCCTCCCGCTCTTTCAGATAACCTGCTTCGGTGGCTCAGTGGCTAAAGCATTCTGCTGCTGAGCGCGAGGTCGCCGGTTCGATGTAGGCGAGGTGCGAAATTGCTCGTGTACTATTAGCAAGGAAAACGGGTAAATTCCAGACGTGTCTCCTTTCGGCAGCTCGAGGCGCCCATGGTGCATAGAGCCTTACGCGAGAGCATCAATCGGCTTTTGAGAGAGTACTCGCAGCAATTAACAAGAAGCTGGCCCAAATATCAGACATTCAGAGTAAGGTGGATGGGCTAATGGTGGTAAAGAATACAGTCGACACATGGGAGCTCTCTATATTCAGCATTCGTCGGATTAATACGGTGCGGTGCTTGCGGAATTAAAAAAAAAGAAAAACGACCCAAATAGCCATTATTAAGAAGAGTGCATAGAACCAGTTGAGTAATTCAGCACCAGCAAAGAAGTTCACGAGTTGCGAAAGCAGATTCATGTCCTAGAGCAATACAGCAGACGACAAAATTTGGAAATTCATGGCCCGCCAGTAACTGAGAATGAAAACATGCTAAGGAAGCTGAACAACTTAGCAGATAAACTTAACTCGCTGAATTGACCTTCTCCGAAGGCATGCACAGACTGCCGCCTAAATGGGGCAAAGTTCCTCTCCTCCCGTTTCGTGTCCCGTGCCACACGCGATGAGTGGATGGCTAAGAAAGCTGAATTAAGAATTGCTAGATCTGAGGTGCACTTCCTGGGCACTCTGACCCCACAGAATAAGAAGCTTCTTTTGCTGATGAAGGTGAAAGGTCAGGACAATCATTATCAATTCGCGTGGCACAAAGATGGAAAGTTTTCTGTACGCAAGGCACCTGGCGAGCGAACGCTGCGCATTGGCTGCGAATATGACCTTCATAAGATTCGCTGAACTACTCTGTATTATTTTAGAGCGATAGCTCTACTACTCGAGGTACAAACCCGGGAAACGCCTGGTTCCGTAAATCTGACCTTCAAGCTCAGCCAAGGTCAAAATGGGACTTAGCCTGCCACTATCGGCGGCTGCTGCGTACGCCGCGTGGGCTCCCATATCTTGAAAGCGATCTGCGAGGTGGACAAAGTGCACCGAGTGCTGGTAGCTTCATATGCGCTGTGCTTTCGACGCTTTGTTCGCGTTGAAGTGAGACGCCGCGTGAAGGTCAATTCGCCCGCTGCTGCTGCCGTGCCGAGCAGCGTCTGTGCGTTGTCTCGTGGTACAGTTGTAGATGCGGTAGTTGCTGACGGCACCGAGCAGCGTTAAAATTTCAATGACTGTTTTCTTCGAAACCGTGTATCAAGGCAGTTCATCTTTTAAATTCGCTGTGCCCTACCCCTTCTTTCACGAAACTGTGCAGAATGTTGATTTTCCATACAAATATCTGCAGTATGAGAAACAACTAGTTTTAAGCCGAAGCACTGTTCGAATCTTGAGATCAGAAGTTAGATTTTTTAGCTTTCACTGAAACTTCGTACTCAAGTGCCAAGCACAATTTTTGAGTGATATAAACTCGAAGGTGTTTACAGATTGGATCACAGAAGAGGTGGAGAGTCATTACATATCGAAGATGATATATTGTATGACGTTGTTACTGAATTTTCTTGTTTGTGCACATTATAAACCGATCGCTGGTAAATGTATGGAATTACTGATTGCCTCAGTTTATGGCCCACGATCAGGGGATATTCAAGAATATTCAGAGGTGACGTCCGTGCTGGTGCACTCACGACTGGTTTGAGCGATAACATATCAATACGTTGTTTCTTCCCGGTAATAAAAAAAAAAACGAAAAAGCGTGTGGGCGATGCTTATTTTACTTATCGCTTCTTTAGTGCCAATCCACTGTCTGCTTTTCATGCTAGTATTGATAGTATCGATTGGAATGATCTTGGTAAATTGCTTCAAAGCGCAAGAGAACACGCTCACATAAACGCACGCATCACACACACAAGCACCCCGAGTAAGGATGCCCCTCGCCTTTTCACACAAGCGTCGTTTCTTCGTGTGTGTGCGCGCGCGTGTGTGTGTTCTGTTTCGCTATGCAGAAGTTACCAAAATGGATTGGAAACTAGCCTAGCTAAAAGTTTTTTTAATTATGGGGTGTTGTGTGCCAAAACGACGATCTGATTATGATGCAGGCCGTAGTAGATAACTCCGAAATAATTTCGATCACCTGGGGTTCTTTAACGTGCACCCAACGCCCGGTACACGGGTGTTTTTGCAATTCGCCCCCCATCGAAATGTGACCGCCGCTACCCCAAATTCTAGACTGCAATGATGTCTACTGAGAGCGAAATCCCAACGTATCGTATGAATTGTTTTTGCAATATTGACACGTGTACGCATTTATTCTTTTTCCGGGGACGAAAAACGTGTGACAATATGTAAAGCGCTGTTATGGTGACGCTTTAACACATTAAAAGTCGCAATAAGTGCAGAAACCCAAGGATTAATAGAGAGCTTCACAACACAGTATAGAGAGCGAGATAGACTATATCATAGCTTTATTAGACTAAGAGATGTATCTATGTTACACGAATACGAAAAAAAAGAAAAAAATTGAAACGAATCAAACTGAGACTGAAAGAGAGCTCGCGTTCAGCATTACCAGGCGAAATGTGCGGCGGTCCCTCATGATTCCAGAAGTGCCTGGAGTTCGGCACGTCCGCTTATTGAGGAAACAAACGATAGACTTCCTAGAAGGCTTACGATTGATGGCGCTGAGTACAGCGAAGTCAGCCTGGTGGACAAAATTAGCAATAATTTTTTTTAGCTTAAGGTGCAGGAGTGCCGGGTCGTGGCCCACGGAAGAACACCGAGAAGTACATAGCTTCTTCCTGTACAAGCTGTATTTTCTTGACTCCATGTAGGGGACATGAAATAATAACATATCTTAAATCATCAAATAAAAATGCTGCTGCAGATAAAGATAACATCAAGGCCGAACCACTTATACCCGTTGCTGAACTATTAGGTGGGCCATTGCAGCATATATGTAATCAAGCTTTCGCCACAGGTACTTTTCCAGAAGTCATGAAAATTGCTAAGGCAGTAATTATCCACAAAGGTGGCTCTCATAATGACTTGAACAACCACACATCTGTAACCGTGCTCCCTTTAACGTTGAAAGTTTTAGAGTACGCATTAAAATCAAAATTATTCATGTTCCTCAGTGATTGTCAAATGCTTGTAAGGGAACAATTTTATGTCCATGAAAGGAAACCAATAGAAAATACACTACTGCATAATGAAGAAAAATGATTCATATTATTGACAGTAAGCAAGATATCATTGGAGTATTTTTGGATTTTAAAATAAAAAGGTGTTCGATTCCATCAAACATGCTATTTTGTACCGTTAACTCCCTAATAACGGTATACTAGGTATTAAATTCGATGTTTAGTTATTCTCCTGGCAGGGTGCCGTGCACTTGTTATTGCGATAGCAATTATATGGACACTCAAAAGCAGATTTCTGCCGTCGGCGTCGCCGTCGCCGTGAGGTTCCGCATGACGTCAATGGAGATGAAATCGTCGCCGCGCGCCGAACGCTCTATGTGCGAGTGAAAGGGCGCGAGGGGCGCGCGCTTTCACGGGGAGTGAACGAACGGCGGAGAACAAACGCGCGTTCTGCGCCGTGCTCCCTTAAGGCCTGCAGAAGTAGGCGTCTCTTTCCTCCTTTACAATCACCATATATGTAGAGCAAACGCGCCTTCTTCCGACGCGCGAGAGGCCGTGGGGGAGGAGGGGGGAGGGGGAGGGAAGGGAGGCGACGTTTAGCTGCGGCACCAAGTGCCTATTTATATGAGAGGCTCCGGCAACAGTCACCAACGCCGCACGCATTTTGAGCGAACGTGGGCAAAACGCCGACGGCGTCGACAACAGTTCTGCGTGTTGCCGGTGCTGCTGCATGTCCAAAGTTTATACAGCTGATAAAGTTAATAACATTACTCCGTATAGCTCTCTACAAATTTGCTATCGCAATTGATGCTTCGCCTTTCAGGTGAAACTGCGACAACTTTTTTAAACAGTTAGTTTCCAGTTGCCGCCAAAAAATATTAAGTACCACAGGATTGTACTCTAGGACCGTTATTTCTCATGATATATATATATATATATATATATATATATATATATATAGCTGGACATACCGTAAACAAGCTTTAGGAAAATATGTATAGGTCGATATCGAATGTTGTAGAATAAGAAAAATTTGTTACCAAAATGGTTGAAACTTCAGTTATATTACGCCATTGTTCCTTCTCCCCTTCACTATACTGCCTGTTAATCTTGGGTACCACTACTAATACTAATTTAGAGAGGTTAACAATTCTGTCCAAAAACAGGTTAAAATAAACTGTTGGCGACATAAAATTTCAAGTTTTACATCAGCGCCACCGGTGGTGCGAGACACCGTTCTTCCTAACTCCGCCCTTGAGTGTACCAGAAGTTATTCTAGTACATGCGACTCCGTCGTATATAAGGTCATATTCAGGAACATTTTAATAAGGTCATATTCAGCCACATTTTAACAAGGTCATATTCAGCCACATTTTAATCTTTCCTTCATGTATACAGCGTTTGTGCGCTGGTAGAACGCGAGAATACCTGCTGCGATGAACGCGGCGCTGTGAACGCTTGTTGCATCGCGCACCAGTCACGCTGCGTGAGCGTGAATGCAACATTGTGTTGCCTCCGAAATACGTGAACAGACGCCACAATGCAAGTGCGCACCCTTCAAGTCTGCACAAACTGCGAAGTGTATAATAGTTGCGCTTAACTGAATGCTTAGCGCGTCCGTCTCACAGCTGCACCTTGATCGGACAAAATTTCAAGCCACGATGCAATTTTTACACGTCACGGATACAGGACAAGCCTCAAGACTCTAAATATGTTGCTATGTAAATATCCATCGCACGAAGATTCCTGTTATCATAATCCTCCATCCCTCGTCAGTCCTCAGTTCAAAGTAGGAGGCTAGTTGGCGCGAGCTTCGGGCCAACTTCTGCATTTCTAGAAATAAGTCCTATGATCCTATTTCTGGCAAGTTCTATGAGCATTCCGTGGTCGCGCCGGTGACACCAAGTTCGTTATTGTTACATTTTTGTTGGTGCGTTTTTTTTCTGCCCTTAATGTCTACGGGACATGAAAGCAAAGCATTAAATCTTAGTCTTCTTGTAGGGATGCACCGATGTGCCCTTTTTGTAGGGAAGATGGGGCCAGAAAACATTTTTTCATTTCTCATAGACCTATTCTGGGTTGCTGCATGGGTCAATGTAAAGAACACAGGTGCACTGTGGGCCCACGCATGCGTACGTGTTCATTTGGTAGCGTCTCGTGACCGTGTCAGTCCTTTCGATGCCGGCCACATATAGTACAAGACGCCTTCGTTGCCTGCGAGCATTAGCAACAGAGAGGATATGTCGCAGCCGAAGAGGACCGCGCCTTAATCACGCGCTCCTCAGAAGTGCCTCAGTAGCGGTTTTATTTCATTTTCTCCCCAGCCTAAACTCGTAATTCGTACACCTCTCCAATGATTTTGCACTTTTCTTTGTTTGACACGCAAATAGATGCACAGTTTGTTCTCTTCAATCGCGTGCGCCGGGCCCACGGAACCAATCGGGTGCCGAGTCGGTGTGCCAGGAAAAAACCGCTACACGTCGGTGGCGGCGCACATCACCGCGCCATGGGTGGCGTCGCTGTCTGCGCGGTGAGCAGCATCGTTCTAGCAACTGTAGCATCGTGGTGGACGAAGTGCCCGAATAGGAAGTCTTGGTGCATAACTGCGGAGGACGAGCGGCGCTGCCGGCGTTCGGTCCGGTGGCGACTCTGCTTTGTCTTCTAGCCCGGCCGTGGCGTCGCATGGCTGTCCGCGCTGCTGAGTATATACGCTGCCTGCGCGCCGCATCATGGAGTTAATCAGCGGCGGGTGCAACGCCTAAGGGCGAGTTGAGATGGCTGGTAGCTTCATGCGCGCGGTCTTCCCGAGCGCCTAGTGTTGGATTTCGCGTGATCTAATTTTTGGAGACGCGCAGTGACCCGAGCGGCAGCACAAAGCTCTCGCTCCCCGCTGCCGGGGGTATTTTGCGCGCCTGCGCCGTGACAGCGAGTGCTCGCGGTCAACTAGTGAGATCTGTGGATGTTTGGGCTTGTTAGTTTAATCAGCACGCGAACGTTTACTTCAATTTTTACCGTCGATAAATATGAGAGCCTAACTTCGTGTAATTGTATAATAGTTTGCCATCCCTATCAGTGCTTCGCCTTTCGGGTAATACTGCGGCTTTTTTGGAGAGAAGATACTATAGAACATGTCTTATCGACGATTCTTGATCTTACAAAAATAACATTCGAATAACCCTGCATTTAATCTTCTGGGATTATATGATTCCCTCATCAGAAAGGTCTTCAAGCTTGCCCTCAGCTTACCTGTGAGCACTCACACCGAATACCTGTTAAAGCTCGGAGTGCACAACACGCTCGAAGAAATAATAGAGGCGCAAGAGCGTTCACAGCTGCTCAGGCTATCAGGCACCCCGGCGGGCCGCAAGATACTCGATGAGATGGACCTCTACCCTGTCGACCATTGCCCCGACGCCGTACGCATTCCCAGCGACATCAGATCTCAACTACACATCGCGCCCATTCCCCGCAATATGCACCCCGCACACAACGTCGGCAGACGTCGGGCCAGGGGTAGAGCTGTACTCGAACATGTACGTAACAACCACATTGAGGCAAGCTTCGTGGATGCCGCGGCCTATGTCCAACAAGAGGCGTTCGCCGTCTCCATCGTCGACTCTAATTCCAAGATCACTTGCTGCGCTACAGTATGCACTTCGAAGCCATTTGTAGCCGAACAGGTTGCAATCGCGCTGGCTGTGCTCGATGGTCGCAGAGAGGTAATATATAGCGATTCTAAGGCGGCCATTAAGGCCTACCAAACCGGGATGGTATCCCCTCAGGCCCTTCGCATTCTCCAAAGCTTGAAAAGTATCTCTCCGCATTCTCTCATTTGGTTTCCCGCTCACTTGGGGTCGATTGAAGGCTCTCCCTCTAACCCTAACGAGAGCGCGCACGAGGCCGCGCGAGGACTCACTGACCGCGCCGCCTCGGCAGTCCCCCAACCACGCGGGGAACCATTGATGACGTATAATGAAATCACTAAGCATTATTATCTGTCAAGACGGGTATTCCCCCTCCCGCACCCTGCCTTATGCAGGGCGCGGGCGGTGACCCTTCGACTTTTACAAGCTCGTGCGTATCCTAACCTTGCGGTTCTTCACGCTATATACCCTGAAAGGTATCCCAGTGCGGACTGCCCTGCCTGTGGACTAACGGCAACATTTAACCATGTGTTGTGGGAGTGTGAAGCCATCGGCTCCGCCTTCAGCGAGGATAGGTGGGCTGCGCTTTTGGGCAGCTCCGAACTCAACGACCAAACCCTGGCCGTCCAGAGTGCCCGCGATCGGGCCGTCAAGCTCGGCTTGCCGGTCCCTACGTGGGACTAGCCGGGTGGCGCGGGGTGTCCCCTGCGTCTTCTCTGGACCTCAATAACGTTATTTCACTCACTCACTCACTCACTCACTGCTTCTAATTGACTGTTCTCGGTTGCCTCAATCTTGGGCACAGCGACCGCGGAAGGTTCTTGCTGTAATCTAAATATTTGTTGTAAGGTTAATGCGAATAAATCCCTTAATTTTAACCTTACTGTTTCCTTTTTCTTTCTGTAAAATTTAGTGCGATTGGTTCTATATTATTATATTTTTCATATATTTCTTAGTTTTATAAATTTAATCTATTTTGATTTTAAAGTATAGATCTATTCTCAAGATCAGTTGTATTACATTTTTATTCAATATTTTATATTGAGCTGCTCGGTTCCTAACCAATCCCCCTAAGTGGGGAGGTGCCACTAACTCACGAAATGTTTCATCTAGATGGATATATGTAGTGGCAAACGGGCATCGTACTATGTTGGGCCAATCATCGTGCTGCATGGGGAAGTGCCATTAAGAGAAGAGAAAGAAGATGCCCGGCTCGCGCTTTCTGCGTTCCATTCGGTCCTCGAAAACAACAGCGACGTAATGAGCGGCCGTTACGTGGGTTTCCCGTTCGTGAAGAAGAGCGGCCAGGTATCTTCACCGTGGGAGCCCCAAGAGGAACGGCTTCAGCAAATCTTGCAGCTGCTAAAGGAGTCGCTGTCTGCTGAGGAAGAGGCGAGGCTAACGGCTCGGCGGGCAATCAAGCAGCTGAGTGAACTTCCCGACTTCATCAGCTACCTGGTATTCATCATCGCAGAGTTGAAGTTTGAGAATGAGCACTTGACGAAACCAACCGGCCTATTGTTGGATAAAGATGGCACTGCAAACTCTGGCAACGTTCCCCTGAATGTGACCGACTCCACCAGGACTAGCAGCTTCGAAAGTGTGGGCGATCCCTTGGTGGTGATTGTTGCTGCTCTGGGCTTCTTCATCACGACAGACGCAACGCTCGAGCTCACACGCTGGCCTGAATTGCTTCCGCGGCTCGGCGAACTGTTAGACTCGAAGGACGACAGAGTCTGCGAGGGTTCTTTCGGGGCGCTGCACAAGATCTGTCGGGACTACGCTGCGGCACTGGATACAGGTCTACTGAAAGATCAGCTCACTGCTCTTGCACCCAAGTTTCTGAAGTTTTTTCGGCACAGCAACCCTCGGATCCGGTTCTGCGCCATAACTTTCATAAGCCTGCTATTCCTTAATCGGGCACATGCCGTGATAGTCCACGCTGACTCTGCTGTTACGAGCTTGCTGCAGTTGTTGTATGAAGAAGACTCCAAAGTGCAGAAAACCATGTGGCGTGCTCTGATAGTACTGCTAGAATATCAAATAGACTGTCTCATCCCTCATATGCGCAGCATCATAGAGTACGCGATGGTCAAGATGCAAGATACGGACGAAAGCGTTGCGCTAGAGGCGTGCACGACATTGGCCTGTCTGACGAAGAAGCCAGTCTGCAAGGAAGCACTGGCTCCGTGCTTGTCACGCCTAGTCACCATTCTGCTCCAAGGTATGAAGTACTCAGACGCTGACTTAAGACGATGCAAGGAAGACGTACGACGTATACAGCCTACGCCTGGCCAGACCAAAAAAGCAACAGAGGGCAACATTGGCGGATCTTCAGTGAGAGACAAAATACATGCCGATGACAACATCTTCTACAAATGGAATATGAGGAATTGCTCAGCGGACGCGCTGGACGGGATAGCCATGGTGTTCAACGAGGAAGTGTTTCACCTGCTGCTGCCTTTCCTTAAGGAGATGCTTCACAAAGATTGGGTGACTAAGGAATCGGCCATTTTTATCCTTGGGGTCATCGCTGAGGGCTGCATGGAAGGCATGTCCCAGTATCTAGAGGATCTGATCACGTACTTGCTTCTCTGTCTTAGAGATAACGAAGCCCCTGTGCGGTCGGCCGCCTGCTGGACCCTGAGCCGCTACTCCCACTGGGTGTTGAGCCAGCCGCACCACCGCTACTTCGAGCCACTTTTGAACCAACTACTGGAGCGGGTAATGGACGACAGTGAAATGGTCCAAGAAGTTGCCTGCAATGCCCTTATCACGCTGACAGAGGAAGCCAAAACAAAGGTCGTGCCATACCTCAACGCCATTTTGGACACGATCTACTGTAGCTTCAGCAAGTACAGGCGTCCACGTTTTTATATGCTGTACAATGCAATAAGAACGCTGGCGGACTGTGTGGGACCAGAACTGAAGAGGCGTGAGTTCATTTTATTTTTCATGAAACCACTGACCGACGAGTGGGATGAGATGGCAGACGGTGAGGTGAATTTATTTTGTCTGCTACGGTGTCTGAGTAGCGTGGCTACTGCAGTGAAATCTGAATTCTTGCCTTACCACATGCCCGTCGCAAAAAGGTGTGTCCACCTCGTGCAACTGGGGATGCAAGGCTTCTTCGTCGAAGCACTCCGCCTGAGGAAGTCGTATACACCGAAAAAACCCTTTGTAGTTGCGGCGCTGGCAACGCTCAGTGGACTGGCGGAAGGTTTGGAAAGGGAAATTAGGCCTTTAGTCGCGGATACCAACATCGTTGAGCTCATGTTCCAGTGCGGCAAGGACCCGGTGCCTGAAGTGCGTCAGGTGACGTTTGCTCTTCTGGGAAACCTCACCAGAGGTTGCTTCGACTGTCTGGTGTCCGTTACCTGCAGCTTCCTGCCTATACTTGGTGAGAACTTGAACCCAGAGTTGAAACCAGTGTGCAATAATGCGACGTGGGCAATCAGCGAGATAACCATGAAGTTGAGAAGCGCTGTGAAACCGCACATGTCTGATGTGGTCACTAAACTGGTGACTAACATGAAGCTCTCGAACACGTCGAAAACCTTGCTTGCGAACACTGCTATTGCACTCGGATGTCTTGGTCGCGCTTGCCCAGAAGAAATGGCGCCGAAGTTACTTCAATTTATAGGTCCGTGCTGCTCAGCACTGGGAAAAGTCCAGAATTGTGAAGCGAAGGACTTTGCGTTCAGTGGCATCTGCAGTATGGCTCGTGTGAACCCGGATGGAGTCATCCTTGACTTCTTTTTCTTCCTTGAGGCCATCCTTTCCTGGGCCATTCCCAAGGAAGACTTGAAGCAAACCGTCAATGACCTGCTCCACCGCTACAAGAAGATGTTTGGGAGCAAGAAATGGCAGCAGTTCTCCGAACAGCTTCCACCTGCACTCAGGGGGCGAATGCTAGACCACTATGGCATCTGAGAAGGGTTCTTCGCTAATGCAAAAACGCAAATCCAGCAAAAATTAATGTGCCTTGAGTATTTTCTACGCAAGCAAGGAACATGAGATGATGTTGCCTCCCGAAACTGAAAGCCATTATGGGCCAACAACTACCTCCGGGCTTCTGCAGACGAAGAAGAGCGTCAACGCTGCTGGTTTGTGTCAGCCAGTAAAAGTCTTTTGGTCTTTCTTACTGCTGTTTTTCTTTGTCAGCAAAGAGTGGGGCATTGCCCTTCTGTGGGTTTGTGAACGGCAAGATAACGTAGAGGAGCCGACGACGGAACGATGATTTTTGTGTAGACGCAACAGAGGATACCCGCACAAGTAACGAGGACATAGGATGTCGGTAGTGATGTTTTTCACCGCATATGCGTTTGTCGTAGTATTTAGGGCATTCACGTGCTCTGTTGCGCATATCAGTCGGACCAACTAATTTACTTCATAGAAAACAAATGCTTCGCACAACAGTTTCCCCTGAACATCGCTCGGTACTTGTCTCACAACTGCTAGTAAAACGTGGCATACAGTTCCCCGTACAGTTCCACGTTCAGTTCCCCGTAGAGTTCCCCGTACAGTTCCATACAGTTCACGTGGCATACAATTCAAATGGTTAAATACGCCCCACCACTACGGTTATCCAACATGGCTATGAGAAAATAACCACGTCAATAATACATTCACCCAAACACTCAGTTCAAATTCTGTCTACGTTTACGTCAGAGTGAATCAGCATTTAATCACAGGACGAAGCGTGTACTTTAATCGGGTAAAATTAGAAAAACGCTTTACCTCGGGGCCAGCTCCGATTCCCCGTTGGAATACATGTGAAACGCAGAAATACTCTCATTAAACCAGCAATGAACCCATTTGAAGATGTTTGGTGCATTTCAGAGGGAAATCTGAAATATACAAAGTACATGATGTGGCACATTGATATAGTACTTGACAGTTTGAACGAAAATTTTCAGAATTACGTAAGTAAAAAAAAAGTACAAGTACGCAGTTGCTGGCAGAGTAGACGCCGAACCCCCGCGCTCCCGCACGGGCTTCCCACTTTCCTCCTTTCGCGTGGGAGAGTGCGTATCTTGCGCCCGGTCGCAAGATATATACGCAGTTGGTGCAGCAGGTAAACGTCGCCTCCCCTCTCTCTCTCCCCCTCCCCCCCACCCCACGGCCTTTCGCATGACGGAAGATGTCGCGTGTGTTCTCCGCCGTGCGCTTGCTTTCCGTGAAAGCGCGCGTCCCTAGCGCGCTTTCGTTTAGCATATGTAGCATATGGCTTGTGGCAACGATTTTATCGCCCTTGGACTTTATACGTAATCTCACGGCGATGACGATGGGGACGCCGATGGCAGGCATATGCTTGGAGTGTCCACATAATTGCTATCGCAATGAAAAGAAAGTGGAAGCACAAAGTTTACAAATCAGCAACTTTGCACCAAAAACAGATAATGCTCTTCGGTGAACGGCATGGGTGAAAGCATCACAAGCATACTGTGTAAGCTTACAGCTTTACATGAAGTTCTTACAATGGTGACAAGAGTTTCGCAGAACCTGTGCCGTAACCTGTGGCAAAATTAAAAAAATAGGCGACTGCCACGTAGCTAGACAGAACTAAGGTATTATTGTTTGCCGTCGCTTGGAGCAAGTCAGACTTTTTTTTTTCGTATTTCGCCTAAGTGCACAATGAGTTATTATTAATTGATTAACTTCTCAAATATTATATAATCCGAGCAGTGTTGTCAATCATGAAATTGCAGGTCATCATAAAAAATTCCCGATCCACATCTTTCTGTTGCTCGATAGACCGTTCAATCGGCGAGGAGGAACGTAGCCTCCAACCAGCGCGCCGCGCCGTTCTTATCGCACCGGTATGTGCGGGTCGCTGTTTCTCTGAGTGGCAGCTTGAAACGGTAGCGATGTCATTGTGAGTTATGCGATTCTAGCGTGTACCGTCTGTGATTGCTGCAATGTGCAGATGACTCAATTTCAACGGACTAGTACTGTACTGTAGTGAGCTGGAAAAATAACTTTAGAAAGCGAATGTGAAGTTCATCTTCAGCCGTGGCGACTCCGTGGACTCCGCCGCTGCGGTTGCAGACAAGCGTCGGCTTTGAACTGTCAGAATAAACAGGAAGCACTTGACGCCATTTTCATCGTTGCATGTATGTTCACAAAGTTTTGTCTCTAGTGTGCGCACGGGGACGAACTCGGCACCCATGATCAAACTGGGATGTGAACGAAAGGTTCATATTCGAGTTGGTCAACTAATACGAACGAACCAAGTCAACTATTTCTTCGTTCACGCACATTGAAGTAATACGCGTGAGTGTATTTAGCCCTACTTTGAAGATTCGCGATGCAGGTGTCAGAAGCTCGGCGATAAAAGATGGCACAGCGCCAAGAATGAGGTCAGCGGCGCAGGTGCCATGGCAGATGATGGATGACCTAAATAAGAGAGAGAGAGAGAGAGAGAGAGAGAGAAAGAAAGAAAGAAAGGAAAGAAAGACAAGGAGGTTAGCCAGTGTAAATACCGGCTTGCTACCCTGTACTGGGGAAAGGGGTAAAGGGAATAGAAGGTGATAGAAGAAACAAATAAAAAAATGCAAGTAAGAAAATTCGCGCAATAACGCGACCCTACGCGCTACAACGTTCAAAGCCGGTCGCACAATTCACAAGCCCTTAAGAACTTCAGCATAGCCCTTAAGGCCTTGAGTGCCAAAGCCCGTCTAGACCAGTGTCCTGAAACTTTTTCCTCTGTGAGGGGGCGATTGTCCAGTTTTTCAAGCGCAGTCACGAGCACCTTTCTTGGCACATTGTAGCGGGGACAGTCACAGAGGAGGTCCTTGATTGTATCCTCGCAGCCACAGTTGTCGCAAGCAGGGCTGTCAGCCATTCCAATGCGGAAGGAATAGGCGTTCGTGAATGCCACGCCGAGCCACAGGCGGCACAGATGTGTTGCTTCTGCTCGTGGTAACCCTGGTGGAAGACGGAGTTGCAGACGTGGATCCAATCTGTGGAGGCGTGGGTTGCTGAAATCACTGGTGTTCTACAGAGTCTGCGTAAGCTCGCGTGCGAGGGAGCGAATTTTTGGGGCTGCGTCTGTTCTCGACAGTGGTATCGATACAATAGGGGCACCATCATGGACCGATCGGGCAGCGTCATCCGCACTGTGATTTCCCGAAATTCCGCAGTGACCCGGTATCCACTGGTAGATGATATTGTGCCCCGTGTCGGTTGCGTGATGGTGAAGTAGTCGGATGTCTGCGACTAATTGTGTGTTAGGTCAGTGGTTGAAAGGGGACATCAGGCACTGGAGAGCTGCATTCGAGTCACAAAAGATGGACCATGACTGTGATGATTTGGGACCAATAAATAATAGGCGAGTGGCTCTGCGGATGATTTCATCGGCACAGGTAGCGCGGCGCGGATTGCGCTTGGAAAGAAGAGTCGTTGCTTCATTGCTGGGAAGTAGTTTGGACGGAGCGGGTCCTTCTCGTGATCTTTCAGACAAACAATAAAATGAACAATAAGAGAATAATTACATTAACAATGACGGCAGAAATGAGAGAAAGTACGGTCACGCGAAATACTGGTGCACTTCGTCGAACTAGGGTCGATTTTATGTTCAAATGTGTTATGAGATTATCATACTTGACAACCGACGTTCTTATGAACGTTCACTGGGGACGTAGTATGGAAACAGAAGGTGCCGTTGAAGAAAATGAAGGTGAGTTCTTTATCGTTCTGCAACGAAAGCCATGCCTACCGTGTGCCGGCCGCTCGTAGATCACATGGACTCTCCCGTGCTTCCGAATCTCGCCGGCAAACTGTCTGGCCACCGCCGCGCATCAAGTGCTCTTTTTATTTCAGAAAATAAAGTTGGTGTTGCGGAGAGTAGTTCGTTTTATTGCGATAGCAATTATATGGACACTTCAACCGGATTTCTGCCGTCGGCGTCGCCGTCGTCGTCGCCGTCGCCATCGCCGTGAGATTCCCTATAGATAAAATCTTCGCCGCGTGCCGTATGCCCGAGCGGAAGCGGGCGAGGACGCGCGCTATCATGGAGAGCGAACGCACTCAATCTCCCACGCGCAAGCAAGGAAGCGGGAAGCCAGCGCCGGAGTGAGCGGGGGGGGGGGGGGGGGGGGGGCGCACTTTCACTTTGCCAACAACCGCGCTCGTCGCTCGCTCGCACCGTCTCTTATCTCCACACGGCTCTGACCTTTGTGCGCCGTTCATTCGCCGCTCAGTTTCCGTTGAAGCGATAGACCGCACGTACCTTCGCCGCTGCGGCGTATCCGCTTGCTGCCAGAGTTTTGACGGTCGTTGTCTGCAGTCATTCAGTGTGATCTATTCATGTTTGTTTGTGCGCGCTCACACCACGCTTGTGCATTCAGTTAGTAATAGTCGGGCCACATTTTCCAACGCACGCTACACATGCAATGCTGCCCGGATCGGCAGTGCAGCGCTACAGGTGTGTCCCTTCGCACGCGCTGCCCACGGGAAGCGCTTCTCATCAACACCACTGTTTCACACGCGCCTTCTCGTGGTCATCGAGTCTCTCTTCATGTCGGTCTACTTACGCCGCAGCACACCTGCTTACTTAATCAGCTCATGTTTACTACAATTCATATTGCTACCAAAGCCGCTCACCTTACTTCGTATGACATTGCTGTGTTGCTATCGCATTCATTGCTTCGCCCTCAGGGCGAAACTGTGACCTTTTTTAATCTCTCTCGAGTCGGCGAGGTGCCCTTGCACAGGCACCACTAGAAACGTAAGAGTGCACATATTCTTTCAACGTGTTTATCGCGGCATAATACGCGGCTACTGTTACCAGGTCGTTTTATCGAGTACTCCATGTTACCGCTTCTTGCGGTCGAGTTAGTTGACCGTTCTTTATTTTATAAAACTCGATGCCTGGTTACAGGTAAACAATGCGTAGAAAATCGTACCGCGAAAATTTCAGGAGCACGAAAGATAGCAAAACGTGTTTCCTCTCAGCTTCACTGATTGCCGGGATTGGGCAGTACGCTGGTGCGGCACACTGCACGCCACACGGAGACACCTGAGTGATACACTTTATGGAGTTCAAGGCTAGACGTACAATGATAACAGGTTGTACGTGTATTACGCATCGACAATGTTCAGACTTGACTCGCCTCTTATTTCGATCGCGGGCAGAGCTGTGGCAGCGCGTGTAGGCACGTCGCCGTTGGATGTTGGGGCTATATCAAAGCTCAAACCTTAGTAACGACACGATGAGAAGTTTCCGAATCCCCAAAACTAGTTGACACCTCTCAGGAAAACGCGAAAACTTGCCACTCGTCGTCAATAGCAGATTCGCTGTACACCCTCCAGCGCGCTCCCACATGCTAGCATGGCGCCGGACGATAGAAGGCGCTGTGATCGCAAAATGGCCTTACAGGTACTTGCGAATATCTGTCGCAACGCAGTGACAAATCTAGGCCTTAAGTTTAGCACAAAGAAATCAGGAATTATGATCTTTAATGAAGAAGCGAGTTAATCATTGCAGGCTATATTTATGTTCACTGCAGGACGAAGGCCTCTCCCGGCGATCTCCAATTACGCCTGTCTTGCGCTAGCTGATTCCAACTTGCGCCTGCAAATTTCCTAACTTCATCACCCACCTAGTTTTCTGCCGTCCTCGACTACGCTTCTCTTCTCTTGGTATCCATTCTCTAACCCTAATGGTCCGCCGAGTATCTATCCTACGCATTACATGGCCTGCTCAACTCCATTTTTGCCTCCAAATGTCAACTAGAATATCGGCTATCCCCGTTTGCTCTCTGATCCACACCGCTCTCTCCCTTTCTCTTAACGTTAGGCCTAACATTTTTCTTTCCATCGATCTTTGTGCAGCCCTTAACTTGTTCTCTAGCTGCTTTGTTAACCTCCAAGCTTCTGCCCCATATGTTAGCACCAGCAGAATGTAATGACTCTGCACTTGTCTTTTCAATGACAGTGGTCAGCTACCAGTCATGATTTGCCAATGCCTGCCGTATGCACTCCAAGTCTCCAACCCAATTTTATTCTTCTGTTAGTTTCTTTCTCATGATTTCCTTATTCTTGCCACTATCCCCATCTGTTGCCCGTTGACCATAATCCGTGACACTAAACGACGGCAGCGGATCAGAGACGACGGTCGAAGCCGTCTTCTCGTATACTCAGACCTCCGTGTTATAGCCATTGCTTTTGTTTGTTGATAAAAAAAGCGATGACGCTGCTTCAAATATTACATCGGACCATTCACTGCTGTCGCACGTGGCCGTCTCTAGTAGACTTATCATTCTGAAAAAAAAAAAGGATACCACAACATTATTATCCGATACGTCGCCGTCGCTTGGACGGTATACCATGGACTGGAAGTTAAAATATGGCAAATTTTACTTAAAGCACTACGCGAGCCACGCGAATAAGCTTTGCATAGATTGTTCTCCCAAAAAGGTATGGTCGGAAATCTTTGATTATATAAAACTAAAATTTATTAACTGATTTTGTAAAAATTATTATCATTATTCTGCTGAGTTTTGCACTTATTATGGAAACTTTCAGGCAGTCGTGTTCAAAGTGAATTTTGCTTGATCTTTATATGACTCATATTCCGAGATATTCACACCGTAATTCGTCACTAACCGTGGCCGCTTTCACCCGCTGAGGTATAGGAATCTCGAAGCGAAGACGCGTCCCAGAGGCTCCAGAGTGACGCAGCTCGAGGCGTAGTCGTTTATCCTCTTCGACGAGCGACAGCTAAAGCGCAACTTCCTATCTTGCACGCGCGTTCGAAAAGCCAACGTTCGGTTTCGCCTCACGCGATTGGCCTAGATTGGCCTAGGCCGCGATATCGGCGCGGCCAGGGCCCAATCGCGTGAGACGAAACCGAACGTCGGATTTTCGAACGCCTACAAGATAGCGGCCCTGTTATCTCCACCCTGCTTTCCGATAAGCACGCAGCGCGTGACGGGCTGCATTACTCTGAAGCGCCATGCTCGTCCTTCTCATTTCACTTTTGACTCCTTTCCTTCAGTCAGGATAGTTCATGTGTCCACCGACGCGTCAGATAGTTATGAAGCCCGCGGACTATATTCTCCCATTAAGCTAGCAGGTAGAGCGGACATTTCGGAGCAGACTTGGCCTCGACCTCATGGTTTAAACTGAGATTAACAACCAGTGCGTCTTTATAGGTCTTGGTATTCACGTACGGTAGTTTGCTTGTTTTGCCAGCGTTGACAGGGCTGGGTACACGAAGAGAGCGATGCGGTGCGAGGGTTAGGGTGAGGCTGTGTCGCCGCTGTACTACAAGCTACATTCGTGCGTCGCCTCTTTCTCTCTAGTTTGTCGGAGAGCTCAGGCTGCCAATGTATGCAGTGTAGAGGTTTCTCTGATTTCCCTTGTAACTATTGATATTGTTTGGTGGGTTTTGGATATTCCATGACGCCTTTACTATTCCACATCAAGCACTTTTTTCTCTGCTTCCTTTTTATGAAGATGGCGTCACTTATCGCCATGTATACAAGACGTGGTTCATCCTGCAGTCATTTTATGTTATTCACTTCCGCAGAGATGGCCGCTCCCGTAGTAGATTCGTGAGGCTACCGCCTGCTAACTGCGTGTACCGTCGTGGACTCTCGTTGACTAGGCGATGCCTGATGAACGTCGCTGCATTGAGAGATGCTGAGAGGCAAGGGCATCGATTAACGAACTTGAAATGAATCTAAAAAGGTGAGCGGTCGGTTCAAGTTCACTTAGGTCAGACTCATTCAGCGCACCGGACAGACATCAGTAAGAAGAAAGAGAACAATACGAAGTCATCGCTTGGTGTTGTCTCTCTTCTACTTCGTGTGCGTTCAGTGCAGTGAACTATTTCGTTCAAAATTGGAACAATTGTATCCGTGTGACTGGCGAAACACGCATCAGTGAAAACACGTCGGACCACCACTTACCGTCTTACCGTATGCAGAAGTGCTAACTACTAACTAACTAACTAACTAACTAACTAACTAACTAACTAACTAACTAACTAACTAACTAACTAACTAACTAACTAACTAACTAACTAACTAACTAACTAACTACTAACTAACTAACTAACTAACTAACTAACTAACTAACTAACTAACTAATAAAATAAACTCAACCAACCAACCAAACTAGTTGCCGGGCTTCGACTCCCGGCGTCGCATTTCTATACACTTCAAGGGAAACATTCGTCTGAGACCAGTTTGTTTGAAAATCACTTAAAATTAGACCACCTAAATAATCTAACCAGCTGAGCAACTAAGTTTACTAATCCAGCCTAATGACTCGAAGCTGTCGTGGCTTCCTGAAGTCATGCCGGATGAAGAGTCTGAAACGTTGCGTTGAACAAGTAAACCTTGTTAGATGATGTTTAATTTGTCTAATTTGCATATGTATAGAATCATTCATGAATAAGCGTCAAATGAGTCACTGCTTTGCAGAGCACGCGTTTTAACGTTCGTGTTATGACCAGTGCTTTTGAAAGTGGGACTAAGCTGAGTTTTCATTTTGTGTTGTGTGTCCTCTACTGTCTTACGTACAGTTGAGTGGTCAAGGTTTAAAGAGTATATGGATGACTTATGTCGGGAAGGCTTTTCACACAATATAGAAGATGCAACCGCGGAAGCAATGAAAGCGTTCATGTGCTCGCTGACGAAGTCAACAAGGCGAACACACCTCGACACAGAACTGGAGAGGCTGCGTGCGGCACGCCGACAGGCGGAAAGAAGGTTTGGCGCACGAAGTCCGTTCTAGATCTGAGGGCTTCACGACGCATACAAAAGAAAGTCTAGCGTCGTATGGATAAATTGGAAGACAAGCGATGGAAATCTTTCTGTCAGACGCTTGATCCCCGAAGATCGCTCTCGCACATATGGAGAACGGTTAGGGGTATTCGCTCATGTCCGCATCAAATGAAGCCCTTTGCTGCTCTTGCTCTCTACCAACGCCGCTCGCAGTTTGAAGTGGCTGAAGAGCTTTGTGTGCGGGTTTCTGGGTCCGTGATCATCACTTCTGACGCGGCACTGAATGAGCAACGCATCCCGACAAAGCGTGTACATACTCAATGTACACAGTAGCCCCAGCCACCACAAGCAACGATTCAAACGCTTGTTCCAGAAAGCCATTCGCCTCGCCGGCTCCAACCCGATAGTGATCGCGGGCGACTTTAACGCCGCGCATTGCACCTGGGGCTACGCGTACGACACGCCCAAGGGTAACGAGCTTTGGCAGAACGCGAACGACATGAATCTTACCCTCATTACGGACAAGGCTTTCCCCACCCGCACCGGCACGTCCACGCAAAGAGACACCACCCCGGATCTCTGCTTCGTCAAGAATATCGCCGACGCCCGTTGGTCCAACCTCGCGGTAGATCTCGGTAGCGACCATTTCCTATTGGCCGTACACTTCCCCGCAGTCAGCAGGAAGACCAAGACGTACACGTGGGTGGACTGCGACCTCTTCCGTAAGACTCGCGCAGAACGACCCCCTCCCTACGCCGCGCCAAGTCTCGAGACATGGACGGATCAGCTTAAGGTCGACGTCGGCAAGGCCACCAAAACCATCTGGACAGACCTGCCCACCGAGAGGATGGACGGTCGCCTCGCCCACCTGCTCGAGGCCAAACAAACCCTACTGGCCCGATGGAAGGGCCAGCGCCTCAATCGGAGGTTACGCAAACGCATATCCGAGCTTAACAGGAGCATAGCGGATCACTGCAGCACCCTTTCCAAACAGCAGTGGGACGAAGTCTGTAACTCGACTGACGGGCAGGTCCGTAACGGCAAAACATGGAACCTCCTCAAACACCTGCTCGACGACACCAACACCCGCACCAATCAGCGCCATTCTCTCGCGAAGATACTCCATCAGGCCAAAGGGACCGCATCACCGGAAGCCGTCGCCAAGAGCCTCGTGCAGAAATACATTCCGCTTCCCGCGGACCCGTCGACTCCTCACCCCGAATACACTGGTACCGACAACACCCACTTAGACGCCGACTTTTCCGTCGAAGAGGTGCGCCGAGCTCTCCACGAACTCAATAGCCGCTCCACCCCTGGCCCCGATGGCATCCCCAACAAGCTCCTACGCAACTTGGATGAGCCCTCCGTCACATACCTCACCGATACTTTCAACGAAACGTGGAAGAAGGGCGAGCTATACCCAACGCCGGAAACTCGCCCGCACGATCCTTATTCCCAAACCGGGAAAAGCGCCTAGCTTAGATCACCTCCGGCCCATATCGCTCACGTCGTGCGTGGGCAAGGTGGCGGAGCACGTCGTCCTCAACAGGGTCGGTCGCTATCTCGAGGACCACGACTGCTTCACGCACCACATGATCGGCTTCCGACCTGGGCTATCTACTCAAGATGCCATGTTACTCTTAAAACACCAGATTCTGAACGGAGAAAACACTCGGGATATCCGTGTCATACGCGACCTCGATTTAGAAAAGGAATTCGATACGATCGCCCACTCGTCCATCCTGAAGGCGATCGCAGACCTCGGGCTCGGGCGTCGGTTCTACGACTTTATCCGCTCCTTCCTCACCCGGCGCAGGGCCGTCCTCCGCGCAGGAGACCTGGTGTCGGAAGAAGTCGAGCTCGGACAGCGGGGAACCCCCCAAGGGTCCGTCCTCTCGCCGACGCTCTTCAACCTAGTGATGATCGGGCTCTCCGAACGACTCTCGAAGATCGACGGGCTAAATCACACCATCTATGCGGACGGCATAACCATCTGGTGCTCCGCGGGGTCGGATGGCTTCATCGAATCCGCCCTGCAGGAGGCCATTGAAACTGCCGAGTCCTACCTCGAACACACCGGTCTCAAGTGCTCCCCCACCAAGTCGGACCTGTTGCTGTACTTGCCCAAACGCCGTGGCGCCAAGCCCAAAGGGTGGAAACCTCCGGCCCAACGGAACATCACACTCCGCATAAGAGACGGTCGTGTAGTTCCCAGGGTAGACTCCATCAGGGTCCTGGGTATATGATCATCGAGTCCCGCGGAACCAACACCCTAACGGTGCAGAAACTAATGACTAAGACTGAAAATGCCATACGACTCGTACGTAGGGTGGCCAACCGGCACCACGGCCTGCAAGAAGACAACCTACTGCGTCTTGTACATGCGTTTGTTCTCTGCCACTTTACCTATGTCGCCGCCATACACAACTGGCTACGTGCGGAGTGCGACAAACTCAACGCCCTTATTCGAAAGGTTGTGAAACGAGCCCTCGGTCTCCCTATCACCACTTCCACGTATAAACTCCTCGAGCTCGGCGTGCACAACACGCTAGAAGAGATCGCCTACTTTTCCGACTCACGACCACCAAGTCGGGCCGCCACATTCTGCGCGAGCTCGGCTTTTTCTCCTCGATGACCAGGGATCCACCAGATTTGACGCCGGTCCCCCGCGAGATCCGAGACCTTATCACGATCGCTCTCATTCCGCGAAATATGCATCCCGATGTAAACAGAGGTAGGCGCCTTGCGCGAGTGACCACCCTTCTCAGGCGCATAGACATGAAAACGGACGATGTCTCGTTCGTGGATGCCGCTGCCTATCGCAACAACCGAGCCTTCGCCGCCGTCGCGGTCTCATCCTCGCAGCGGATCTTCAACTCCGCCACGATCCTCACTCGAGAGCCCGAAGTAGCGGAGCAAGTAGCCATAGCCCTAGCTGTGCTCGACAGCAAACGGGATGTCATCTACAGCGACTCAAGACCAGCCATCAAAGCCTTTGAAATCGGCGTCGATCGTCTCGGACCAGGCGTTACGCATCCTCCGCAGCGCGGATCAGAGTACCCTCAAGCACCATACCGTCATCTGGTTCCCCGCCCATCTCGGCCGGGTGCCGGGTGCCCCGCCAAACCTCAACGAGATCGCCCACGACGCAGCGCGTGCGCTTACTGACTGCACCGTCCCAGGGCAACCCCACCTGGCCGAGATAGAGACCAACCGGGATGCACCCATTACGTATAATGAAATCACCAAACACTTCTACCTTGGACGCCGCATCTTTCCGCCCCCACACCCCAAACTTAACAGACCGCAGGCGCTAACCCTACGCTTATTACAAACATACACGTACCCAAACCCCGCCAAACTCCACGTTCTCTATCCTGACGCGTACCCCAGCGACGCTTGCCCTTCGTGCGGATACACGGCGACACTCGCACACATGCTCTGGGAGTGTAGAAGCGCTCATCCCGACTCTACCTCGGACAAGTGGGAGAAGTCCCTCAGAAGCTTGCTTCTCGCCGACCAGCAATGGGCCGTCCAGCAGGCCCACGAAGCGGCCGCCAGGTATTCCCTGTCGGCCCCTACGTGGGAGACGCCCGCTACGCCCTAAGCGCGTCCTGCAGGACCCAAATAAAGTTTGTCCAGTCCAGTCCAGGTAGAAGTATGGTAAAAGATATTGTAAAGAGCGGGAAAAGGAAACACAGCTCATAGGAGACAATAAAAAAGCAGCATGCAAGTATTGTAAGTGTGAGATTCATGTACTGGCAAACGTGCAATGAACAGGGTGCAGTCTACGCTGGAGACTATTTTAAAAAGTAAATGAGTGATTTCGTTCATTATTGCGCATATTTTCTTTGTACAAAATAATTAAAGTTATGTGTTTATCTTCCCTTCGTATTTTTGCGATTTTTTTCATACTATTAAACTATTTTCACGAATGAGAAAATTTGTTCAACTTCCACTTCTTTCGGGCGTCGCAAAAGTCGCGCCGCTTTTTTTGGGCTTCTCTTGGGATGATTATTAGCTTGTTTGCTTAGCGGCATCTGGCAACTCTGGCAGGAATGGATAATCGAAGAAGCTCAGTCTATTTTTTTTAAAGTACACGTTGCACTGACGGGACTAACACAATAAATAAAAAAAGAAGAGCACAATTTTTCATTGCTTGGTGTATAGGCGCCCAACATGTGCTCGCTAGAAAAAAAGAAAAAAAAAAGTAACCATCACTCGGTTATCATGATCTTCAGTCACCCGTGCGAGAAGTCTCAGCAGTTCAGAAGCCGTCGCAGTGCTTCCGGCTTCCGGTTGCCGTTTTGCTTTTGTATGCATAGAGTATGCATAGAGTTGCTCCTGGATTCAGAAATGCATCGTCACTTGAAGCCCCTGCTTGACTTGATCTATACGAGGCCTGTCGTGAACGCACCGAAAGATACGTAACAAGGGTCTTGGGCACGTTCACGACAGGCCTCATTTAGATCAAGTCAAACAGTGGCTTCAAGTTAAGATGCATTTAAGAATACGGGGGTTAGTATACTAACTATAGAGGAAAAGCTGGGCGAAAAAAGCATAAAGTTAGTATACAACTCTATGAAAAAAAAAAGTAACCATGACTCGGTTATCATGATCTTCAGTCACCCGTGCGAGAAGTCTCAGCAGTTCAGAAGCCGTCGCAGTGCTTCCGGCTTCCGGTTGCCGTTTTGCTTTTGTATTCATAGAGTATGCATAGAGTTGCTCCTGGATTCAGAAATGCATCGTCACTTGAAGCCCCTGCTTGACTTGATCTATATGAGGCCTGTCGTGAACGCACCGAAAGATACGTAACAAGGGTCTTGGGCACGTTCACGACAGGCCTCATTTGGATCAAGTCAAACAGTGGCTTCAAGTTAAGATGCATTTAAGAATACGGGGGTTAGTATACTAACTATAGAGGAAAAGCTGGGCGAAAAAAGCATAAAGTTAGTATACAACTCTATGAAAAAAAAAGTAACCATGACTCGGTTATCATGATCTTCAGTCACCCGTGCGAGAAGTCTCAGCAGTTCAGAAGCCGTCGCAGTGCTTCCGGCTTCCGGTTTCCGTTTTGCTTTTGTATTCATAGAGTATGCATAGAGTTGCTCCTGGATTCAGAAATGCATCGTCACTTGAAGCCCCTGCTTGACTTGATCTATATGAGGCCTGTCGTGAACGCACCGAAAGATACGTAACAAGGGTCTTGGGCACGTTCACGACAGGCCTCATTTAGATCAAGTCAAACAGTGGCTTCAAGTTAAGATGCATTTAAGAATACGGGGGTTAGTATACTAACTATAGAGGAAAAGCTGGGCGAAAAAAGCATAAAGTTAGTATACAACTCTATGAAAAAAAAAAGTAACCATGACTCGGTTATCATGATCTTCAGTCACCCGTGCGAGAAGTCTCAGCAGTTCAGAAGCCGTCGCGTAGCTTCCGGCTTCCGGTTTCCGTTTTGCTTTTGTATGCATAGAGTATGCATAGAGTTGCTCCTGGATTCAAAAATGCATCGTCACTTGAAGCCCCTGCTTGACTTGATCTATATGAGGCCTGTCGTGAACGCACCGAAAGATACGTAACAAGGGTCTTGGGCACGTTCACGACAGGCCTCATTTAGATCAAGTCAAACAGTGGCTTCAAGTTAAGATGCATTTAAGAATACGGGGGTTAGTATACTAACTATAGAGGAAAAGCTGGGCGAAAAAAGCATAAAGTTAGTATACAACTCTATGAAAAAAAAAAGTAACCATGACTCGGTTATCATGATCTTCAGTCACCCGTGCGAGAAGTCTCAGCAGTTCAGAAGCCGTCGCAGTGCTTCCGGCTTCCGGTTTCCGTTTTGCTTTTGTATTCATAGAGTATGCATAGAGTTGCTCCTGGATTCAGAAATGCATCGTCACTTGAAGCCCCTGCTTGACTTGATCTATATGAGGCCTGTCGTGAACGCACCGAAAGATACGTAACAAGGGTCTTGGGCACGTTCACGACAGGCCTCATTTGGATCAAGTCAAACAGTGGCTTCAAGTTAAGATGCATTTAAGAATACGGGGGTTAGTATACTAACTATAGAGGAAAAGCTGGGCGAAAAAAGCATAAAGTTAGTATACAACTCTATGAAAAAAAAAAGTAACCATGACTCGGTTATCATGATCTTCAGTCACCCGTGCGAGAAGTCTCAGCAGTTCAGAAGCCGTCGCAGTGCTTCCGGCTTCCGGTTGCCGTTTTGCTTTTGTATGCATAGATTATGCATAGAGTTGCTCCTGGATTCAGAAATGCATCGTCACTTGAAGCCCCTGCTTGACTTGATCTATATGAGGCCTGTCGTGAACGCACCGAAAGATACGTAACAAGGGTCTTGGGCACGTTCACGACAGGCCTCATTTGGATCAAGTCGAACAGTGGCTTCAAGTTAAGATGCATTTAAGAATACGGGGGTTAGTATACTAACTATAGAGGAAAAGCTGGGCGAAAAAAGCATAAAGTTAGTATACAACTCTATGAAAAAAAGAAAAAAGTAACCATGACTCGGTTATCATGATCTTCAGTCACCCGTGCGAGAAGTCTCAGCAGTTCAGAAGCCGTCGCAGTGCTTCCGGCTTCCGGTTGCCGTTTTGCTTTTGTATGCATAGATTATGCATAGAGTTGCTCCTGGATTCAGAAATGCATCGTCACTTGAAGCCCCTGCTTGACTTGATCTATATGAGGCCTGTCGTGAACGCACCGAAAGATACGTAACAAGGGTCTTGGGCACGTTCACGACAGGCCTCATTTGGATCAAGTCGAACAGTGGCTTCAAGTTAAGATGCATTTAAGAATACGGGGGTTAGTATACTAACTATAGAGGAAAAGCTGGGCGAAAAAAGCATAAAGTTAGTATACAACTCTATGAAAAAAAGAAAAAAAAAAGTAACCATGACTCGGTTATCATGATCTTCAGTCACCCGTGCGAGAAGTCTCAGCAGTTCAGAAGCCGTCGCAGTGCTTCCGGCTTCCGGTTGCCGTTTTGCTTTTGTATGCATAGAGTATGCATAGAGTTGCTCCTGGATTCAGAAATGCATCGTCACTTGAAGCCCCTGCTTGACTTGATCTATATGAGGCCTGTCGTGAACGCACCGAAAGATACGTAACAAGGGTCTTGGGCACGTTCACGACAGGCCTTATTTAGATCAAGTCAAACAGTGGCTTCAAGTTAAGATGCATTTAAGAATACGGGGGTTAGTATACTAACTATAGAGGAAAAGCTGGGCGAAAAAAGCATAAAGTTAGTATACAACTCTATGAAAAAAAAAGTAACCATGACTCGGTTATCATGATCTTCAGTCACCCGTGCGAGAAGTCTCAGCAGTTCAGAAGCCGTCGCAGTGCTTCCGGCTTCCGGTTGCCGTTTTGCTTTTGTATGCATAGAGTATGCATTGAGTTGCTCCTGGATTCAGAAATGCATCGTCACTTGAAGCCCCTGCTTGACTTGATCTATATGAGGCCTGTCGTGAACGCACCGAAAGATACGTAACAAGGGTCTTGGGCACGTTCACGACAGGCCTCATTTAGATCAAGTCAAACAGTGGCTTCAAGTTAAGATGCATTTAAGAATACGGGGGTTAGTATACTAACTATAGAGGAAAAGCTGGGCGAAAAAAGCATAAAGTTAGTATACAACTCTATGAAAAAAAGAAAAAAGTAACCATGACTCGGTTATCATGATCTTCAGTCACCCGTGCGAGAAGTCTCAGCAGTTCAGAAGCCGTCGCAGTGCTTCCGGCTTCCGGTTGCCGTTTTGCTTTTGTATGCATAGAGTATGCATAGAGTTGCTCCTGGATTCAGAAATGCATCGTCACTTGAAGCCCCTGCTTGACTTGATCTATATGAGGCCTGTCGTGAACGCACCGAAAGATACGTAACAAGGGTCTTGGGCACGTTCACGACAGGCCTCATTTAGATCAAGTCAAACAGTGGCTTCAAGTTAAGATGCATTTAAGAATACGGGGGTTAGTATACTAACTATAGAGGAAAAGCTGGGCGAAAAAAGCATAAAGTTAGTATACAACTCTATGAAAAAAAGAAAAAAGTAACCATGACTCGGTTATCATGATCTTCAATCACCCGTGCGAGAAGTCTCAGCAGTTCAGAAGCTGTCGCAGTGCTTCCGGCTTCCGGTTGCCGTTTTGCTTTTGTATGCATAGAGTATGCATAGAGTTGCTCCTGGATTCAGAAATGCATCGTCACTTGAAGCCCCTGCTTGACTTGATCTATATGAGGCCTGTCGTGAACGCACCGAAAGATACGTAACAAGGGTCTTGGGCACGTTCACGACAGGCCTCATTTAGATCAAGTCAAACAGTGGCTTCAAGTTAAGATGCATTTAAGAATACGGGGGTTAGTATACTAACTATAGAGGAAAAGCTGGGCGAAAAAAGCATAAAGTTAGTATACAACTCTATGAAAAAAGAAAAAAGTAACCATGACTCGGTTATCATGATCTTCAGTCACCCGTGCGAGAAGTCTCAGCAGTTCAGAAGCTGTCGCAGTGCTTCCGGCTTCCGGTTGCCGTTTTGCTTTTGTATGCATAGAGTATGCATAGAGTTGCTCCTGGAATCAAAAATGCATCGTCACTTGAAGCCCCTGCTTGACTTGATCTATATGAGGCCTGTCGTGAACGCACCGAAAGATACGTAACAAGGGTCTTGGGCACGTTCACGACAGGCCTCATTTAGATCAAGTCAAACAGTGGCTTCAAGTTAAGATGCATTTAAGAATACGGGGGTTAGTATACTAACTATAGAGGAAAAGCTGGGCGAAAAAAAGCATAAAGTTAGTATACAACTCTATGAAAAAAAGAAAAAGTAACCATGACTCGGTTATCATGATCTTCAGTCACCCGTGCGAGAAGTCTCAGCAGTTCAGAAGCTGTCGCAGTGCTTCCGGCTTCCGGTTGCCGTTTTGCTTTTGTATGCATAGATTATGCATAGAGTTGCTCCTGGAATCAAAAATGCATCGTCACTTGAAGCCCCTGCTTGACTTGATCTATATGAGGCCTGTCGTGAACGCACCGAAAGATACGTAACAAGGGTCTTGGGCACGTTCACGACAGGCCTCATTTAGATCAAGTCAAACAGTGGCTTCAAGTTAAGATGCATTTAAGAATACGGGGGTTAGTATACTAACTATAGAGGAAAAGCTGGGCGAAAAAAGCATAAAGTTAGTATACAACTCTATGAAAAAAAGAAAAAAGTAACCATGACTCGGTTATCATGATCTTCAGTCACCCGTGCGAGAAGTCTCAGCAGTTCAGAAGCTGTCGCAGTGCTTCCGGCTTCCGGTTGCCGTTTTGCTTTTGTATGCATAGAGTATGCATAGAGTTGCTCCTGGAATCAAAAATGCATCGTCACTTGAAGCCCCTGCTTGACTTGATCTATATGAGGCCTGTCGTGAACGCACCGAAAGATACGTAACAAGGGTCTTGGGCACGTTCACGACAGGCCTCATTTAGATCAAGTCAAACAGTGGCTTCAAGTTAAGATGCATTTAAGAATACGGGGTTAGTATACTAACTATAGAGGAAAAGCTGGGCGAAAAAAGCATAAAGTTAGTATACAACTCTATGAAAAAAAGAAAAAAGTAACCATGACTCGGTTATCATGATCTTCAGTCACCCGTGCGAGAAGTCTCAGCAGTTCAGAAGCCGTCGCAGTGCTTCCGGCTTCCGGTTGCCGTTTTGCTTTTGTATGCATAGATTATGCATAGAGTTGCTCCTGGATTCAGAAATGCATCGTCACTTGAAGCCCCTGCTTGACTTGATCTATATGAGGCCTGTCGTGAACGCACCGAAAGATACGTAACAAGGGTCTTGGGCACGTTCACGACAGGCCTCATTTGGATCAAGTCGAACAGTGGCTTCAAGTTAAGATGCATTTAAGAATACGGGGGTTAGTATACTAACTATAGAGGAAAAGCTGGGCGAAAAAAGCATAAAGTTAGTATACAACTCTATGAAAAAAAGAAAAAAGTAACCATGACTCGGTTATCATGATCTTCAGTCACCCGTGCGAGAAGTCTCAGCAGTTCAGAAGCCGTCGCAGTGCTTCCGGCTTCCGGTTGCCGTTTTGCTTTTGTATGCATAGATTATGCATAGAGTTGCTCCTGGATTCAGAAATGCATCGTCACTTGAAGCCCCTGCTTGACTTGATCTATACGAGGCCTGTCGTGAACGCACCGAAAGATACGTAACAAGGGTCTTGGGCACGTTCACGACAGGCCTCATTTAGATCAAGTCAAACAGTGGCTTCAAGTTAAGATGCATTTAAGAATACGGGGGTTAGTATACTAACTATAGAGGAAAAGCTGGGCGAAAAAAGCATAAAGTTAGTATACAACTCTATGAAAAAAAAAAGTAACCATGACTCGGTTATCATGATCTTCAGTCACCCGTGCGAGAAGTCTCAGCAGTTCAGAAGCCGTCGCAGTGCTTCCGGCTTCCGGTTGCCGTTTTGCTTTTGTATGCATAGAGTATGCATAGAGTTGCTCCTGGATTCAGAAATGCATCGTCACTTGAAGCCCCTGCTTGACTTGATCTATATGAGGCCTGTCGTGAACGCACCGAAAGATACGTAACAAGGGTCTTGGGCACGTTCACGACAGGCCTCATTTAGATCAAGTCAAACAGTGGCTTCAAGTTAAGATGCATTTAAGAATACGGGGGTTAGTATACTAACTATAGAGGAAAAGCTGGGCGAAAAAAGCATAAAGTTAGTATACAACTCTATGAAAAAAAGAAAAAAGTAACCATGACTCGGTTATCATGATCTTCAGTCACCCGTGCGAGAAGTCTCAGCAGTTCAGAAGCTGTCGCAGTGCTTCCGGCTTCCGGTTGCCGTTTTGCTTTTGTATGCATAGAGTATGCATAGAGTTGCTCCTGGATTCAGAAATGCATCGTCACTTGAAGCCCCTGCTTGACTTGATCTATATGAGGCCTGTCGTGAACGCACCGAAAGATACGTAACAAGGGTCTTGGGCACGTTCACGACAGGCCTCATTTAGATCAAGTCAAACAGTGGCTTCAAGTTAAGATGCATTTAAGAATACGGGGGTTAATATGAGGCCTGTCGTGAACGCACCGAAAGATACGTAACAAGGGTCTTGGGCACGTTCACGACAGGCCTCATTAGATCAAGTCAAACAGTGGCTTCAAGTTAAGATGCATTTAAGAATACGGGGGTTAGTATACTAACTATAGAGGAAAAGCTGGGGGAAAAAAGCATAAAGTTAGTATACAACTCTATGAAAAAAAAAGTAACCATGACTCGGTTATCATGATCTTCAGTCACCCGTGCGAGAAGTCTCAGCAGTTCAGAAGCCGTCGCAGTGCTTCCGGCTTCCGGTTGCCGTTTTGCTTTTGTATGCATAGAATATGCATAGAGTTGCTCCTGGATTCAGAAATGCATCGTCACTTGAAGCCCCTGCTTGACTTGATCTATATGAGGCCTGTCGTGAACGCACCGAAAGATACGTAACAAGGGTCTTGGGCACGTTCACGACAGGCCTCATTTAGATCAAGTCAAACAGTGGCTTCAAGTTAAGATGCATTTAAGAATACGGGGGTTAGTATACTAACTATAGAGGAAAAGCTGGGCGAAAAAAGCATAAAGTTAGTATACAACTCTATGAAAAAAGAAAAAAGTAACCATGACTCGGTTATCATGATCTTCAGTCACCCGTGCGAGAAGTCTCAGCAGTTCAGAAGCTGTCGCAGTGCTTCCGGCTTCCGGTTGCCGTTTTGCTTTTGTATGCATAGAGTATGCATAGAGTTGCTCCTGGATTCAGAAATGCATCGTCACTTGAAGCCCCTGCTTGACTTGATCTATATGAGGCCTGTCGTGAACGCACCGAAAGATACGTAACAAGGGTCTTGGGCACGTTCACGACAGGCCTCATTTAGATCAAGTCAAACAGTGGCTTCAAGTTAAGATGCATTTAAGAATACGGGGGTTAATATGAGGCCTGTCGTGAACGCACCGAAAGATACGTAACAAGGGTCTTGGGCACGTTCACGACAGGCCTCATTTAGATCAAGTCAAACAGTGGCTTCAAGTTAAGATGCATTTAAGAATACGGGGGTTAGTATACTAACTATAGAGGAAAAGCTGGGGGAAAAAAGCATAAAGTTAGTATACAACTCTATGAAAAAAAAAGTAACCATGACTCGGTTATCATGATCTTCAGTCACCCGTGCGAGAAGTCTCAGCAGTTCAGAAGCCGTCGCAGTGCTTCCGGCTTCCGGTTGCCGTTTTGCTTTTGTATTCATAGAGTATGCATAGAGTTGCTCCTGGATTCAGAAATGCATCGTCACTTGAAGCCCCTGCTTGACTTGATCTATATGAGGCCTGTCGTGAACGCACCGAAAGATACGTAACAAGGGTCTTGGGCACGTTCACGACAGGCCTCATTTAGATCAAGTCAAACAGTGGCTTCAAGTTAAGATGCATTTAAGAATACGGGGGTTAGTATACTAACTATAGAGGAAAAGCTGGGCGAAAAAAGCATAAAGTTAGTATACAACTCTATGAAAAAAAAGTAACCATGACTCGGTTATCATGATCTTCAGTCACCCGTGCGAGAAGTCTCAGCAGTTCAGAAGCCGTCGCAGTGCTTCCGGCTTCCGGTTGCCGTTTGCTTTTGTATGCATAGAGTATGCATAGAGTTGCTCCTGGATTCAGAAATGCATCGTCACTTGAAGCCCCTGCTTGACTTGATCTATATGAGGCCTGTCGTGAACGCACCGAAAGATACGTAACAAGGGTCTTGGGCACGTTCACGACAGGCCTCATTTAGATCAAGTCAAACAGTGGCTTCAAGTTAAGATGCATTTAAGAATACGGGGGTTAGTATACTAACTATAGAGGAAAAGCTGGGCGAAAAAAGCATAAAGTTAGTATACAACTCTATGAAAAGAAAAAAGTAACCATGACTCGGTTATCATGATCTTCAGTCACCCGTGCGAGAAGTCTCAGCAGTTCAGAAGCCGTCGCAGTGCTTCCGGCTTCCGGTTGCCGTTTTGCTTTTGTATGCATAGAGTATGCATAGAGTTGCTCCTGGATTCAGAAATGCATCGTCACTTGAAGCCCCTGCTTGACTTGATCTATATGAGGCCTGTCGTGAACGCACCGAAAGATACGTAACAAGGGTCTTGGGCACGTTCACGACAGGCCTCATTTAGATCAAGGTCAAACAGTGGCTTCAAGTTAAGATGCATTTAAGAATACGGGGGTTATATGAGGCCTGTCGTGAACGCACCGAAAGATACGTAACAAGGGTCTTGGGCACGTTCACGACAGGCCTCATTTAGATCAAGTCAAACAGTGGCTTCAAGTTAAGATGCATTTAAGAATACGGGGGTTAGTATACTAACTATAGAGGAAAAGCTGGGCGAAAAAAGCATAAAGTTAGTATACAACTCTATGAAAAAAAAAGTAACCATGACTCGGTTATCATGATCTTCAGTCACCCGCGCGAGAAGTCTCAGCAGTTCAGAAGCAGTCGCAGTGCTTCCGGCTTCCGGTTGCCGTTTTGCTTTTGTATGCATAGAGTATGCATAGAGTTGCTCCTGGATTCAGAAATGCATCGTCACTTGAAGCCCCTGCTTGACTTGATCTATATGAGGCCTGTCGTGAACGCACCGAAAGATACGTAACAAGGGTCTTGGGCACGTTCACGACAGGCCTCATTTAGATCAAGTCAAACAGTGGCTTCAAGTTAAGATGCATTTAAGAATACGGGGGTTAGTATACTAACTATAGAGGAAAAGCTGGGCGAAAAAAGCATAAAGTTAGTATACAACTCTATGAAAAAAAAAGTAACCATGACTCGGTTATCATGATCTTCAGTCACCCGTGCGAGAAGTCTCAGCAGTTCAGAAGCCGTCGCAGTGCTTCCGGCTTCCGGTTGCCGTTTGCTTTTGTATGCATAGAGTATGCATAGAGTTGCTCCTGGATTCAGAAATGCATCGTCACTTGAAGCCCCTGCTTGACTTGATCTATATGAGGCCTGTCGTGAACGCACCGAAAGATACGTAACAAGGGTCTTGGGCACGTTCACGACAGGCCTCATTTAGATCAAGTCAAACAGTGGCTTCAAGTTAAGATGCATTTAAGAATACGGGGGTTAATATGAGGCCTGTCGTGAACGCACCGAAAGATACGTAACAAGGGTCTTGGGCACGTTCACGACAGGCCTCATTTAGATCAAGTCAAACAGTGGCTTCAAGTTAAGATGCATTTAAGAATACGGGGGTTAGTATACTAACTATAGAGGAAAAGCTGGGCGAAAAAAGCATAAAGTTAGTATACAACTCTATGAAAAAAAAAGTAACCATGACTCGGTTATCATGATCTTCAGTCACCCGTGCGAGAAGTCTCAGCAGTTCAGAAGCCGTCGCAGTGCTTCCGGCTTCCGGTTGCCGTTTTGCTTTTGTATGCATAGAGTATGCATAGAGTTGCTCCTGGATTCAGAAATGCATCGTCACTTGAAGCCCCTGCTTGACTTGATCTATATGAGGCCTGTCGTGAACGCACCGAAAGATACGTAACAAGGGTCTTGGGCACGTTCACGACAGGCCTCATTTAGATCAAGTCAAACAGTGGCTTCAAGTTAAGATGCATTTAAGAATACGGGGGTTAGTATACTAACTATAGAGGAAAAGCTGGGCGAAAAAAGCATAAAGTTAGTATACAACTCTATGAAAAGAAAAAGTAACCATGACTCGGTTATCATGATCTTCAGTCACCCGTGCGAGAAGTCTCAGCAGTTCAGAAGCCGTCGCAGTGCTTCCGGCTTCCGGTTGCCGTTTTGCTTTTGTATGCATAGAGTATGCATAGAGTTGCTCCTGGATTCAGAAATGCATCGTCACTTGAAGCCCCTGCTTGACTTGATCTATATGAGGCCTGTCGTGAACGCACCGAAAGATACGTAACAAGGGTCTTGGGCACGTTCACGACAGGCCTCATTTAGATCAAGTCAAACAGTGGCTTCAAGTTAAGATGCATTTAAGAATACGGGGGTTAGTATACTAACTATAGAGGAAAAGCTGGGCGAAAAAAGCATAAAGTTAGTATACAACTCTATGAAAAAAAAAGTAACCATGACTCGGTTATCATGATCTTCAGTCACCCGTGCGAGAAGTCTCAGCAGTTCAGAAGCCGTCGCAGTGCTTCCGGCTTCCGGTTGCCGTTTTGCTTTTGTATGCATAGAGTATGCATAGAGTTGCTCCTGGATTCAGAAATGCATCGTCACTTGAAGCCCCTGCTTGACTTGATCTATATGAGGCCTGTCGTGAACGCACCGAAAGATACGTAACAAGGGTCTTGGGCACGTTCACGACAGGCCTCATTTGGATCAAGTCAAACAGTGGCTTCAAGTTAAGATGCATTTAAGAATACGGGGTTAGTATACTAACTATAGAGAAAAGCTGGGCGAAAAAGCATAAAGTTAGTATACAACTCTATGAAAAGAAAAAAGTAACCATGACTCGGTTATCATGATCTTCAGTCACCCGTGCGAGAAGTCTCAGCAGTTCAGAAGCCGTCGCAGTGCTTCCGGCTTCCGGTTGCCGTTTTGCTTTTGTATGCATAGAGTATGCATAGAGTTGCTCCTGGATTCAGAAATGCATCGTCACTTGAAGCCCCTGCTTGACTTGATCTATATGAGGCCTGTCGTGAACGCACCGAAAGATACGTAACAAGGGTCTTGGGCACGTTCACGACAGGCCTCATTTAGATCAAGTCAAACAGTGGCTTCAAGTTAAGATGCATTTAAGAATACGGGGGTTAGTATACTAACTATAGAGGAAAAGCTGGGCGAAAAAAGCATAAAGTTAGTATACCAACTCTATGAAAAAAAAAAAATTCGCAGCCGCAAAGGCGCTTTCACGTTGTTACGGCTCTTTTTGGTAACGCTGAAAATATTCAAGAGCAACCGCGAATACACGCGAGATTTCCGCACGACTGGCCGCTCGAGGCACTTTGCGTGTATTCGCGGGCATCTTTCACGCTCGGAAAAACACTTTTATGTAGCACGTATTGAGCAATAGAAAGCTGTATCGGGAGTTTTTCATGTTGCTCTACAATTTTTCTCATTGACGCTTTTCGTCTAATTATAGTAACTGAGAAGTTGATTAATTAATTAAGTCTGGTTAGCGAAAAATAATCTGAGTACCTCCAAGCGATAGCAAACAACATTACCTTGGTTCAGTGAAGCTACGTGGCCATTTGCATATATTTAATGTTTGTCCCAAGTTAAGTGAAACAAACCGTATGAACGCATGTGGTGAAGCCATGTCTACGTGGCAGTGCATGCTCAGACGCAACCATGTTGTTTCGGCTTCCTCCGGTAGGCGCCGCCAGCAATCTTGGACGCGCAGCGCTCCCGCGTTCTAGACACCCGTGACGGGGACTGTACATGTTAGAATCTGCGAGAAACCAAACACCGCGAAGTGGTTGATGAAATGCTTGTACATCTAAATGTGATGCATACAAATGTGTTTATTTCATTCTATGCAACGTGGAACCTAAAGCATTGTTTTTACTTATGCACTGCACATATCACAGCTTTAATGTAATTCAATGTTTACGCTCATTCACGACAGCGTTCACAAGCAAAAGTCATAGTGATGTATGAGATGCGCCTTTTTGGTGCCTGTGATTCACTCAGTTTATCGGAAACAACGAATCATGGAGATTGCGGTGCTATGCGCATGCGCACGAAGGCTAAGAGCAGCAGGGTGCTGTTTTCTACAACCGTATTTTCACCCGATTTAGTGCAAGACAGGAACTGCAATGTGCTAATATGTCGCGCATCGCATAGCACTGCCCACCTCATGTATAATGCTCACTAACTAGATCTCGGCTAAATGTGGCAAGCGCCGGGCTCCGTCTGCATTAGCTGCGCCGGCCGCACGGCGTTCGAGTCCCGCTGCGCCAAAATCCTGGTTCACTGAGGATTCGCACTTGGTAGCAGCCTCGAGCTCCCAAATAACTTATGGCGCAACTTGTGGACGAGCGAAATGGTGCCATTTTCGCGCGCTCGGGCAATTCGTCCCTTAAATAAACAAGTGCTTCGTGTCTTTACTTGCCTCCCGCGCATCGATCGACCTTGTCGGTTATGACTCGCCACCTCCACAAAGACCACTTGGACTAGAGCTTTGAAAGTTTAGTTCTTTTTCTTTTAGAATGGCTCATATACATAGTTTTTGTTTCCTTCTTCTCAAAGGCAAGATGAGCAATTATGCGCCTTCACTACCATTTCATACGCTCCCATGAAAAATAGCGGAAGGCACTGGGGGGAAACTGGCTAAAATTTCTTTTACCTACTAGTGGCTGCTGAAAGCTCAGCCCGCCCCGCCCCCTTATCTCTTCCTCCTTCCTCCCGCTCTTTCAGATAACCCGCTTCGGTGGCTCAGTGGCTAAAGCATTCTGCTGCTGAGCGCGAGGTCGCCGGTTCGATGTAGGCGAGGTGCGAAATTGCTCGTGTACTATTAGCAAGGAAAACGGGTAAATTACAGACGTGTGTCCTTTCGGCAGCTCGAGGCGCCCATGGTGCCTCGAGATTGCCTTACGCGAGAGCATCAATCGGCTTTTGCGAGAGTACTCGCAGCAATTAACAAGAAGCTGGCCCAAATATCAGACATTCAGAGTAAGGTGGATGGGCTAATGGTGGTAAAGAATACAGTCGACACATGGGAGCTCTCTATATTCAGCATTCGTCGAATTAATACGATGCGGTGCTTGCGGAATTAAAAAAAGGAAAAACAACCCAAATAGCCATTATTAAGAAAAGTGCATAGAACCAGTTTAGTAATTCAGCACCAGCAAAGAAGTTCACGAGTTGCGAAAGCAGATTCATGTCCTAGAGCAATACAGCAGACGACAAAATTTGGAAATTCATGGCCCGCCAGCAACTGAGAATGAAAACATGTTAAGGAAGCTGAACAACTTAGCAGATAAACTTAACTCGCTGAATTGACCTTCTCCGAAGGCGTGCACAGACTGCCGCCTAAATGGGGCAAAGTTCCTCTCCTCCCGTTTCGTGTCCCGTGCCACACGCGATGAGTGGATGGCTAAGAAAGCTGAATTAAGAATTGCTAGATCTGAGGTGCACTTCCTGGGCACTCTGACCCCACAGAATAAGAAGCTTCTTTTGCTGATGAAGGTGAAAGGTCAGGACAATCATTATCAATTCGCGTGGCACAAAGATGGAAAGTTTTCTGTACGCAAGGCACCTGGTGAGCGAACGCTGCGCATTGGCTGCGAATATGACCTTCATAAGATTCGCTGAACTACTCTGTATTATTTTAGAGCGATAGCTCTACTACTCGAGGTACAAACCCGGAAAACACCTGGTTCCGTAAATCTGACCTTCAAGCTCAGCCAAGGTCAAAATGGGACTTAGCCTGCCACTATCGGCGGCTGCTGCGTACGTCGCGTGGGCTCCCATATCTTGAAAGCGATCTGCGATGTGGACAGAGTGCACCGAGTGCTGGTAGCTTCATATGCGCTGTAATTTCGACGCTTCTGTTCGCGTTGAAGTGAGACGCAGCGTGAAGGTCAATTCGCCCGCGGCTGCTGCCGTGCCGAGCAGCGTCTGTGCGTTGTCTCGTGGTACAGTTGTAGATGCGGTAGTTGCTGACGGCACCGAGCAGCGTTAAAATTTCAATGACTGTTTTCTTCGAAACCGTGTATCAAGGCAGTTTATCTTTTAAATTCGGTGTGTCCTGACCCCTTCTTTCACGAAACTGTCCAGAATGTTGATTTTCCATACAAATATCTGCAGTATGAGAAACAACTAGTGTTAAGCCGAAGCACTGTTCGAATCTTAAGATCATAAGTTCAATTGTTTAGCTTTCACTGAAACTTCGTACTCAAGTGCCAAGTACAATTTTTGAGTGATATAAACTCGAAGGTGTTTACAGATTGGATCGCAGAGGAGGTGGAGCGTCATTACATATCGAAGATGATATATTGTATGACGTTGTTACGGAATTTTCTTGTTTGTGCACATTATAAACCGATCGCTGTTAAATGTATGGAATTACTGATTGCCTCAGTTTATGGACCCACGATCAGAAGATATTCAAGAATATTCAGAGGTGACGTCCGTGCTGGTGCACTCACGACTGGTTTGAGCGATCACATATCAATACGTTGTTTCTTCCCGGTAATAAAAAAAAACGAAAAAGCGTGTGGGCGATGCTTATTTTACTTATCGCTTCTTTAGTGCCAATCCATTGTCTGCTTTTCATGCTAGTATTGATAGTATCGATTGGAATGATCTTGGTAATTTGCTTCAAAGCGCAAGAGAACACGCTCACATAAACGCACGCATCACACACACAAGCACCCCGAGTAAGGATGCCCCTCACCTTTTCACACAAGCGTCGTTTCTTCGTGTGTGTGTGCGCGCGCGTGCGTGTGTGTTCTGTTGCGCTCTGCAGAAGTTACCAAAATGGATTGGAAACTAGCCTAGCTAAAAGTTTTTTTTTAATTATGGGGTTTTGTGTGCCAAAACGACGATCTGATTATGATGCAGGCCGTAGTGGATAACTCCGAAATAATTTCGATCACCTGGGGTTCTTTAACGTGCACCCAACGCCCGGTACACGGGTGTTTTTGCAATTCGCCCCCATCGAAATGTGACCGCCGCTACCCCAGCTATACAAATTCTAGAGTGCAATGATGTCTACTGAGAGCGAAATCCCAACGTATCGTATGAATTGTTTTTGCAATATTGACACGTGTACGCATTTATTCTTTTTCCGGGGACGAAAAACGTGTGAAAATATGTAAAGCGCTGTTATAGTGACGCTTTAACACATTAAAAGTCGCAATAAGCGCAGAAACCCAAGGATTATAGAGAGCTTCACAACACAGTATAGAGAGCGAGATAGACTATATCATAGCTTTATTAGACTAAGAGATGTATCTATGTTACACGAATACGAAAAAAAAGGAAAAAAAAATTGAAACGAATCAAACTGAGACTGAAAGAGAGCTCGCGTTCAGCATTACCAGGCGAAATGTGCGGCGGTCCCTCATGATTCCAGAAATGCACGGAGTTCGGCACGTCCGCTTATTGAGAAAACAAACGATAGACTTCCTAGAAGGCTTACGATTGATGGCGCTTGAGTACAGCGAAGTCAGCCTGGTGGACAAAATTATCAATAATGTTTTTAGCTTAAGGTGCAGGAGTGCCGGGTCGTGGCCCACGGAAAAACACCGAGAAGTACATAGCTTCTCCCTGTACAAGCTGTATTTTCTTGACTCCATGTAGGGGACATGAAATAATAACATATCTTAAATCATCAAATAAAAATGCTGCTGCTGATAACGATAACTTCAAGGCCGAACCACTTATACACGTTGCTGAACTATTAGGTGGGCCATTGCAGCATATTATGTAATCAAGCTTTCGCCACAGGTACTTTTCCAGAAGTCATGAAAATTGCTAAGGCAGTAATTATGCACAAAGGTGGCTCTCATAATGACTTGAACAACCACACATCTGTAACCGTGCTCCCTTTAACTTTGAAAGTTTTAGAGTACGCATTAAAATCAAAATTATTCATGTTCCTCAGTGATTGTCAAATGCTTGTAAGGGAACAATTTTATGTCCATGAACGGAAACCAGTAGAAAATACACTACTGCATAATCAAGAAAAATGATTCATATTATTGACAGTAAGCAAGATATCATTGGAGTATTTTTGGATTTTAAAATAAAAAGGTGTTCGATTCCATCAAACATGCTATTTTGTTTCGTTAACTCCCTAAGTATGGTATACTAGGCATTAAATTCGATGTTTAGTTATTCTCCTGGCAGGGTGCCGTGCACTTGTTTAAACAGTTAGAGTTTCCAGTTGCCGCCAAAAAAATATTAGGTACCACGGGATTGTAATCTAGGACCGTTATTTCTCATGATATATATATATATATATATATATATATATATATATATATAGCTGGACATACCGTAAACAAGCTTTAGAAAAATATGTATAGGTCGATATCGAATGTTGTACAATAAGAAAACTTTTTTACCGAAATGGTTGAAACTTCAGTTATATTACGCCATTGTTCCTTCTCCCCTTCACTATACTGCCTGTTAATCTTGGGTACCACTACTAATACTAATTTAAAGAGGTTAACAATTCTGGCTAAAAACAAGTTAAAATAAACTGTTGGCGGCATAAAATTTCAAGTTTTACATCAGCGCCACCGGTGGTGCGAGACACCGTTCTTCCTAACTCCGCCCTTGAGTGTACCAGAAGTTATTCTAGTACATGCGACTCCGTCGTATATAAGGTCATATTCAGGAACATTTTAATAAGGTCATATTCAGCCACATTTTAATCTTCCCTTCATGTATACAGCGTTTGTGCGCTGGTAGAACGCGAGAATAACTGCGGCGATTAACGCGGCGCTGTGAACGCTTGTTGCATCGCGCACCAGCCACGCTGGGGGAGCGTGAATGCAACATTGTGTTGCCTCCGAAATACGTGAATCAGACGCCACAATGCAAGTGCGCACCCTTCAAGTCTGCACAAACTGCGAAGTGTATAATAGTTGCGCTTAACTGAATGCTTAGCGCGTCCGTCTCACAGCTGCACCTTGATCGGACAAAATTTCAAGCCACGATGCAATTTTTACACGTCACGGATACAGGACAAGCCTCAAGACTCTAAATATGTTGCTATCTAAATATCCATCGCACGAAGATTCCTGTTATCATAATCCTCCATCCCTCGTCAGTCCTCAGTTCAAAGTAGGAGGCTATAGTTGGCGCGAGCTTCGGGCCAACCTCTGCATTTCTAGAAATAAGTCCTATGATACTATTTCTGGCAAGTTCTATGAGCATTTCGTGGTCGCGCCGGTGACACCAAGTTCGTTATTGTTACATTTTTGTTGGTGCGTTTTTTTCTGCCCTTAATGTCTACGGGACATGAAAGCAAAGCATTAAATCTTAGTATTCTTGTAGGGATGCACCGATGTGCCCTTTTTGTAGGGAAGATGGGGCCAGAAAACATTTTTTCATTTCTCATAGACCTATTCTGGGTTGCTGCATGGGTCAATGTAAAGAACACAGGTGCACTGTGGGCCCACGCATGCGTACGTGTTCATTTGGTAGCGTCTCGTGACCGTGTCAGTCCTTTCGATGCCGGCCGCATATAGTACAAGACGCCTTCGTTGCCTGCGAGCATTAGCAACAGAGAGGATATGTCGCAGCCGAAGAGGACCGCGCCTTAATCACGCGCTCCTCAGAAGTGCCTCAGTAGCGGTTTTATTTCATTTTCTCCCCAGCCTAAACTCGTAATTCGTACACCTCTCCAATGATTTTGCACTTTTCTTTGTTTGACACGCAAATAGATGCACAGTTTGTTCTCTTCAATCGCGTGCGCCGGGCCCACGGAACCAATCGGGTGCCGAGTCGGTGTGCCAGGAAAAAACCGCTACACGTCGGTGGCGGCGCACATCACCGCGCCATGGGTGGCGTCGCTGTCTGCGCGGTGAGCAGCATCGTTCTAGCAACTGTAGCATCGTGGTGGACGAAGTGCCCGAATAGGAAGTCTTGGTGCATAACTGCGGAGGTCGAGCGGCGCTGCCTGCGTTCGGTCCGGTGGCGACTCTGCTTTGTCTTTTCTTCTAGCCCGGCCGTGGCGTCGCATGGCTGTCCGCGCTGCTGAGTATATACGCTGCCTGCGCGCCGCATAATGGAGTTAATCAGCGGCGGGTGAAACGCCTAAGGGCGAGTTGAGATGGCTGGTAGCTTCATGCGCGCGGTCTTCCCGAGCGCCTAGTGTTGGATTTCGCGTGATCTAATTTTTGGAGACGCGCAGTGACCCGAGCGGCAGCACAAAGCTCTCGCTCCCCGCTGCCGGCGGTATTTTGCGCGCCTGCGCCGTGACAGCGAGTGCTCGCGGTCAACTAGTGAGATCTGTGGATGTTTGGGCTTGTTAGTTTAATCAGCACGCGAACGTTTACTTCAATTTTTACCGTCGATAAATATGAGAGCCTAACTTCATGTAATTGTATAATAGTTTGCCATCCCTATCAGTGCTTCGCCTTTCGGGTAATACTGCGGCTTTTTTGGAGAGAAGATACTATAGAACATTTCTTATCGACGATTCTTGATCTTACAAAAAATAACATTAGAATAACCCTGCATTTAATCTTCTGGGATTATATATGACTGCTTCTAATTGACTGTTCTCGGTTGCCTCAATCTTGGGCACAGCGACCGCGGAAG
This sequence comes from Dermacentor silvarum, assembly GCF_013339745.2. Taxonomy (NCBI): domain Eukaryota; kingdom Metazoa; phylum Arthropoda; class Arachnida; order Ixodida; family Ixodidae; genus Dermacentor; species Dermacentor silvarum. The sequence goes on from NC_051154.1 coordinate 243,416,438, forward strand.
GTTCTTGCTGTAATCTAAATATTTATTGTAAGGTTAATGCGAATAAATTCCTTAATTTTAACCTTACTGTTTCCTTTTTCTTTCTGTAAAATTTAGTGCGATTGGTTCTATATTATTATATTTTTCATATATTTCTTAGTTTTATAAATTTAATCTATTTTGATTTTAAAGTATAGATCTATTCTCAAGATCAGTTGTTTTACATTTTTATTCAATATTTTATATTGAGCTGCTCGGTTCCTAACCAATCCCCTAAGTGGGGAGGTGCCACTAACTCACGAAATGTTTCATCTAGATGGCTATGTAGTGGGAAACGGGCATCGTACTATGTTGGGCCAATCATCGTGCTGCATGGGGAAGTGCCATTAAGAGAAGAGAAAGAAGATGCCCGGCTCGCGCTTTCTGCGTTCCATTCGGTCCTCGAAAACAACAGCGACGTAATGAGCGGCCGTTACGTGGGTTTCCCGTTCGTGAAGAAGAGCGGCCAGTTATCTTCACCGTGGGAGCCCCAAGAGGAACGGCTTCAGCAAATCTTGCAGCTGCTAAAGGAGTCGCTGTCTGCTGAGGAAGAGGCGAGGCTAACGGCTCGGCGGGCAATCAAGCAGCTGAGTGAACTTCCCGACTTCATCAGCTACCTGGTATTCATCATCGTAGAGTTGAAGTTTGAGAATGAGCACTTGACGAAACCAACCGGCCTATTGTTGGATAAAGATGGCACTGCAAACTCTGGCAACGTTCCCCTGCATGTGACCGACTCCACCAGGACTAGCAGCTTCGAAAGTGTGGGCGATCCCTTGGCGGTGATCGTTGCTGCTCTGGGCTTCTTCATCACGACAGACGCAACGCTCGAGCTCACGCGCTGGCCTGAATTGCTTCCGCGGCTCGGTGAACTGTTAGACTCGAAGGACGACAGAGTCTGCGAGGGTTCTTTCGGGGCGCTGCACAAGATCTGTCGGGACTACGCTGCGGCACTGGATACAGGTCTACTGAAAGATCAGCTCGCTGCTCTTGCACCCAAGTTTCTGAAGTTTTTTCGGCACAGCAACCCTCGGATCCGGTTCTGCGCCATAACTTTCATAAGCCTGCTATTCCTTAATCGGGCACATGCCGTGATAGTCCACGCTGACTCTGCTGTTACGAGCTTGCTGCAGTTGTTGTATGAAGAAGACTCCAAAGTGCAGAAAACCATGTGGCGTGCTCTGATAGTACTGCTAGAATATCAAATCGACTGTCTCATCCCTCATATGCGCAGCATCATAGAGTACGCGATGGTCAAGATGCAAGATACGGACGAAAGCGTTGCGCTAGAGGCGTGCACGACATTGGCCTGTCTGACGAAGAAGCCAGTCTGCAAGGAAGCACTGGCTCCGTGCTTGTCACGCCTAGTCACCATTCTGCTCCAAGGTATGAAGTACTCAGACGCTGACTTAAGACGATGCAAGGAAGACGTACGACGTATACAGCCTACGCCTGGCCAGACCAAAAAAGCAACAGAGGGCAACATTGGCGGATCTTCAGTGAGAGACAAAATACATGCCGATGACAACATCTTCTACAAATGGAATATGAGGAATTGCTCAGCGGACGCGCTGGACGGGATAGCCATGGTGTTCAACGAGGAAGTGTTTCACCTGCTGCTGCCTTTCCTTAAGGAGATGCTTCACAAAGATTGGGTGACTAAGGAATCGGCCATTTTTATCCTTGGGGTCATCGCTGAGGGCTGCATGGAAGGCATGTCCCAGTATCTAGAGGACCTGATCACGTACTTGCTTCTCTGTCTTAGAGATAACAAAGCCCCTGTGCGGTCGGCCGCCTGCTGGACCCTGAGCCGCTACTCCCACTGGGTGTTGAGCCAGCCGCACCATCGCTACTTCGAGCCACTTTTGAACCATCTACTGGAGCGGGTAATGGACGACAGTGAAATGGTACAAGAAGTTGCCTGCAATGCCCTTATCACGCTGACAGAGGAAGCCAAAACAAAGGTCGTGCCATACCTCAACGCCATTTTGGACACGATCTACTGTAGCTTCAGCAAGTACAGGCGTCCACGTTTTTATATGCTGTACAATGCAATAAGAACGCTGGCGGACTGTGTGGGACCAGAACTGAAGAGGCGTGAGTTCATTTTATTTTTCATGAAACCACTGACCGACGAGTGGGATGAGATGGCAGACGGTGAGGTGAATTTATTTTGTCTGCTACGGTGTCTGAGTAGCGTGGCTACTGCAGTGAAATCTGAATTCTTGCCTTACCACATGCCCGTCGCAAAAAGGTGTCTCCACCTCGTGCAACTGGGGATGCAAGGCTTCTTCGTCGAAGCACTCCGCCTGAGGGAGTCGTATACACCGAAAAAACCCTTTGTAGTTGCGGCGCTGGCAACGCTCAGTGGACTGGCGGAAGGTTTGGAAAGGGAAATTAGGCCTTAGTCGCGGATACCAACATCGTTGAGCTCATGTTCCAGTGCGGCAAGGACCCGGTGCCTGAAGTGCGTCAGGTGACGTTTGCTCTTCTGGGAAACCTCACCAGAGGTTGCTTCGACTGTCTGGTGTCCGTTACCTGCAGCTTCCTGCCTATACTTGGTAAGAACTTGAACCCAGAGTTGAAACCAGTGTGCAATAATGCGACGTGGGCAATCAGCGAGATAACCATGAAGTTGAGAAGCGCTGTGAAACCGCACATGTCTGATGTGGTCACTAAACTGGTGACTAACATGAAGCTCTCGAACACGTCGAAAACCTTGCTTGCGAACACTGCTATTGCACTCGGATGTCTTGGTCGCGCTTGCCCAGAAGAAATGGCGCCAAAGTTACTTCAATTTATAGGTCCGTGCTGCTCAGCACTGGGAAAAGTCCAGAATTGTGAAGCGAAGGACTTCGCGTTCAGTGGCATCTGCAGTATGGCTCGTGTGAACCCGGATGGAGTCATACTTGACTTCTTTTTCTTCCTTGAGGCCATCCTTTCCTGGGCCATTCCCAAGGAAGACTTGAAGCAAACCGTCAATGACCTGCTCCACCGCTACAAGAAGATGTTTGGGAGCAAGAAATGGCAGCAGTTCTCCGAACAGCTTCCACCTGCACTCAGGGGGCGAATGCTAGACCACTATGGCATCTGAGAAGGGTTCTTCGCTAATGCAAAAACGCAAATCCAGCAAAAATTAATGTGCCTTGAGTATTTTCTACGCAAGCAAGGAACATGAGATGATGTTGCCTCCCGAAACTGAAAGCCATTATGGGCCAACAACTACCTCCGGGCTTCTGCAGACGAAGAAGAGCGTCAACGCTGCTGGTTTGTGTCAGCCAGTAAAAGTCTTTTGGTCTTTCTTACTGCTGTTTTTCTTTGTCAGCAAAGAGTGGGGCATTGCCCTTCTGTGGGTTTGTGAACGGCAAGATAACGTAGAGGAGCCGACGACGGAACGATGATTTTTGTGTAGACGCAACAGAGGATACCCGCACAAGTAACGAGGACATAGGATGTCGGTAGTGATGTTTTTCACCGCATATGCGTTTGTCGTAGTATTTAGGGCATTCACGTGCTCTGTTGTGCATATCAGTCGGACCAACTAATTTACTTCATAGAAAACAAATGCTTCGCACAACAGTTTCCCCTGAACATCGCTCGGTACTTGTCTCACAACTGCTAGTAAAACGTGGCATACAGTTCCCCGTACAGTTCCACGTTCAGTTCCCCGTAGAGTTCCCCGTACAGTTCCATACAGTTCACGTGGCATACAATTCAAATGGTTAAATACGCCCCACCACTACGGTTATCCAACATCGCTATGAGAAAATAACCACGTCAATAATACATTCACCCAAACACTCAGTTCAAATTCTGTCTACGTTTACGTCAGAGTGAATCAGCATTTAATCACAGGACGAAGCGTGTACTTTAATCGGGTAAAACTAGAAAAACGCTTTACCTCGGGGCCAGCTCCGATTCCCCGTTGGAATACATGTGAAACGCAGAAATACTCTCATTGAACAAGCAATGAACCCATTTGAAGATGTTTGGTGCATTTGAGAGGGAAATTGGAAATATACAAAGTACATGATGTGGCACATTGATATAGTACGTGACAGTTTGAACTAAAATTTTCAGAATTACGTAAATAAAGAAAAAAAGTACAAGTACGCAGTTGCTGGCAGAGTAGACGCCGAACCCCCGCGCTCCCGCACGGGCTTCCCACTTTCCTCCTTTCGCGTGGGAGAGTGCGTATCTTGCGCCCGGTCGCAAGATATATACGCAGTTGGTGCAGCAGGTAAACGTCGCCTCCCCTCTCTCTCTCCACCTCCCCCCACCCCACGGCCTTTCGCATGACTGAAGATGTCGCGTGTGTTCTCCGCCGTGCGCTTGCTTTCCGTGAAAGCGCGCGTCCCTAGCGCGCTTTCGTTTAGCATATGTAGCATATGGCGTGTGGCAACGATTTTATCGCCCTTGGACTTTATACGTAATCTCACGGCGACGACGATGGTGACGCCGATGGCAGGCATATGCTTGGAGTGTCCACGTAATTGCTATCGCAATGAAAAGAAAGTGGAAGCACAAAGTTTACAAATCAGCAACTTTGCACCAAAAACAGATAATGCTCTTCGGTGAACGGCATGGGTGAAAGCATCACAAGCATACTGTGTAAGCTTACAGCTTTACATGAAGTTCTTACAATGGTGACAAGAGTTTCGCAGAACCTGTGCCGTAACCTGTGGCAAAATTAAAAAAAAATAGGCGACTGCCACGTAGCTAGACAGAACTAAGGTATTATTGTTTGCCGTCGCTTGGAGCAAGTCAGACTTTTTTTTTTCGTATTTCGCCTAAGTGCACAATGAGTTATTATTAATTGATTAACTTCTCAAATATTATATAATCCGAGCAGTGTTGTCAATCATGAAATTGCAGGTCATCATAAAAAATTCCCGATCCACATCTTTCTGTTGCTCGATAGACCGTTCAATCGGCGAGGAGGAACGTAGCCTCCAACCAGCGCGCCGCGCCGTTCTTATCGCACCGGTATGTGCGGGTCGCTGTTTCTCTGAGTGGCAGCTTGAAACGGTAGCGATGTCATTGTGAGTTATGCGATTCTAGCGTGTACCGTCTGTGATTGCTGCAATGTGCAGATGACTCAATTTCAACGGACTAGTTCTGTACTGTAGTGAGCTGGAAAAATAACTTTAGAAAGCGAATGTGAAGTTCATCTTCAGCCGTGGCGACTCCGTGGACTCCGCCGCTGCGGTTGCAGACAAGCGTCGGCTTTGAACTGTCAGAATAAACAGGAAGCACTTGACGCCATTTTCATCGTTGCATGTATGTTCACAAAGTTTTGTCTCTAGTGTGCGCACGGGGACGAACTCGGCACCCATGATCAAACGGGGATGTGAACGAAAGGTTCATATTCGAGTTGGTCAACTAATACGAACGAACCAAGTCAACTATTTCTTCGTTCACGCACATTGAAGTAATACGCGTGAGTGTATTTAGCCCTACTTTGAAGATTCGCGATGCAGGTGTCAGAAGCTCGGCGATAAAAGATGGCACAGCGCCAAGAATGAGGTCAGCGGCGCAGGTGCCATGGCAGATGATGGATGACCTAAATAAGAGAGAGAGAGAGAGAGAGAGAAAGAAGAAAGGGAAAGAAAGAAAGAAAGGAAAAGAAAGACAAGGAGGTTAGCCAGTGTAAATACCGGCTTGCTACCCTGTACTGGGGAAAGGGGTAAAGGGAATAGAAGGTGATAGAAGAAACAAATAAAAAAATGCAAGTAAGCAAATTCGCGCAATAACGCGACCCTACGCGCTACAACGTTCAAAGCCGGTCGCACAATTCACAAGCCCTTAAGAACTTCAGCATAGCCCTTAAGGCCTTGAGTGCCAAAGCCCGTCTAGACCAGTGTCCTGAAACTTTTTCCTCTGTGAGGGGGCGATTGTCCAGTTTTTCAAGCGCAGTCACGAGCACCTTTCTTGGCACATTGTAGCGGGGACAGTCACAGAGGAGGTCCTTGATTGTATCCTCGCAGCCACAGTTGTCGCAAGCAGGGCTGTCAGCCATTCCAATGCGGAAGGAATAGGCGTTCGTGAATGCCACGCCGAGCCACAGGCGGCACAGATGTGTTGCTTCTGCTCGTGGTAACCCTGGTGGAAGACGGAGTTGCAGACGTGGATCCAATCTGTGGAGGCGTGGGTTGCTGAAATCACTGGTGTTCTACAGAGTCTGCGTAAGCTCGCGTGCGAGGGAGCGAATTTTTGGGGCTGCGTCTGTTCTCGACAGTGGTATCGATACAATAGGGGCACCATCATGGACCGATCGGGCAGCGTCATCCGCACTGTGATTTCCCGAAATTCCGCAGTGACCCGGTATCCACTGGTAGATGATATTGTGCCCCGTGTCGGTTGCGTGATGGTGAAGTAGTCGGATGTCTGCGACTAATTGTGTGTTAGGTCAGTGGTTGAAAGGGGACATCAGGCACTGGAGAGCTGCATTCGAGTCACAAAAGATGGACCATGACTGTGATGATTTGGGACCAATAAATAATAGGCGAGTGGCTCTGCGGATGATTTCATCGGCACAGGTAGCGCGGCGCGGATTGCGCTTGGAAAGAAGAGTCGTTGCTTCATTGCTGGGAAGTAGTTTGGACGGAGCGGGTCCTTCTCGTGATCTTTCAGACAAACAATAAAATGAACAATAAGAGAATAATTACATTAACAATGACGGCAGAAATGAGAGAAAGTACGGTCACGCGAAATACTGGTGCACTTCGTCGAACTAGGGTCGATTTTATGTTCAAATGTGTTATGAGATTATCATACTTGACAACCGACGTTCTTATGAACGTTCACTGGGGACGTAGTATGGAAACAGAAGGTGCCGTTGAAGAAAATGAAGGTGAGTTCTTTATCGTTCTGCAACGAAAGCCATGCCTACCGTGTGCCGGCCGCTCGTAGATCACATGGACTCTCCCGTGCTTCCGAATCTCGCCGGCAAACTGTCTGGCCACCGCCGCGCATCAAGTGCTCTTTTTATTTCAGAAAATAAAGTTGGTGTTGCGGAGAGTAGTTCGTTTTATTGCGATAGCAATTATATGGACACTTCAACCGGATTTCTGACGTCGGCGTCGCCGTCGTCGTCGCCGTCGCCATCGCCGTGAGATTCCCTATAGATAAAATCTTCGCCGCGTGCCGTATGCCCGAGCGGAAGCGGGCGAGGACGCGCGCTATCATGGAGAGCGAACGCACTCAATCTCCCACGCGCAAGCAAGGAAGCGGGAAGCCAGCGCCGGAGTGAGCGGGGGGGGGGGGGGGGGGGCGCACTTTCACTTTGCCAACAACCGCGCTCGTCGCTCGCTCGCACCGTCTCTTATCTCCACACGGCTCTGACCTTTGTGCGCCGTTCATTCGCCGCTCAGTTTCCGTTGAAGCGATAGACCGCACGTACCTTCGCCGCTGCGGCGTATCCGCTTGCTGCCAGAGTTTTGACGGTCGTTGTCTGCAGTCATTCAGTGTGATCTATTCATGTTTGTTTGTGCGCGCTCACACCACGCTTGTGCATTCAGTTAGTAATAGTCGGGCCACATTTTCCAACGCACGCTACACATGCAATGCTGCCCGGATCGGCAGTGCAGCGCTACAGGTGTGTCCCTTCGCACGCGCTGCCCACGGGAAGCGCTTCTCATCAACACCACTGTTTCACACGCGCCTTCTCGTGGTCATCGAGTCTCTCTTCATGTCGGTCTACTTACGCCGCAGCACACCTGCTTACTTAATCAGCTCATGTTTACTACAATTCATATTGCTACCAAAGCCGCTCACCTTACTTCGTATGACATTGCTGTGTTGCTATCGCATTCATTGCTTCGCCCTCAGGGCGAAACTGTGACCTTTTTTAATTTCTCTCGAGTCGGCGAGGTGCCCTTGCACAGGCACCACTAGAAACGTAAGAGTGCACATATTCTTTCAACGTGTTTATCGCGGCATAATACGCGGCTACTGTTACCAGGTCGTTTTATCGAGTACTCCATGTTACCGCTTCTTGCGGTTGAGTTAGTTGACCGTTCTTTATTTTATAAAACTCGATGCCTGGTTACAGGTAAACAATGCGTAGAAAATCGTACCGCGAAAATTTCAGGAGCACGAAAGATAGCAAAACGTGTTTCCTCTCAGCTTCACTGATTGCCGGGATTGGTCAATACGCTGGTGTGGCACACTGCACGCCACACGGAGACACCTGAGTGATACCCTTAATGGAGTTCAAGGCTAGATGTACAATGATAACAGGTTGTACGTGTATTACGCATCGACAATGTTCAGACTTGACTCGCCTCTTATTTCGATCGCGGGCAGAGCTGTGGCAGCGCGTGTAGGCACGTCGCCGTTGGATGTTGGGGCTATATCAAAGCTCAAACCTTAGTAACGACACGATAAGAAGTTTTCGAATCCCCAAAACTAGTTGACACCTCTCAGGAAAACGCGAAAACTTGCCACTCGTCGTCAATAGCAGATTCGCTGTACACCCTCCAGCGCGCTCCCACATGCTAGCATGGCGCCGGACGATAGAAGGCGCTGTGATCGCAAAATGGCCTTACAGGTACTTGCGAATATCTGTCGCAACGCAGTGACAAATCTAGGCCTTAAGTTTAGCACAAAGAAATCAGGAATTATGATCTTTAATGAAGAAGCGAGTTAATCATTGCAGGCTATATTTATGTTCACTGCAGGACGAAGGCCTCTCCCGGCGATCTCCAATTACGCCTGTCTTGCGCTAGCTGATTCCAACTTGCGCCTGCAAATTTCCTAACTTCATCACCCACCTAGTTTTCTGCCGTCCTCGACTACGCTTCTCTTCTCTTGGTATCTATTCTCTAACCCTAATGGTCCGCCGAGTATCTATCCTACGCATTACATGGCCTGCTCAACTCCATTTTTTCCTGCGAATGTCAAATAGAATATCGGCTATCCCCGTTTGATCTCTGATCCACACCGCTCTCTCCCTGTCTCTTAACGTTAGGCCTAATATTTTTCTTTCCATTGCTCTTTGTGCGACCCTTAACTTGTTCTCTAGCTGCTTTGTGAACCTCCAAGTTTCTGCCCCATATGTTAGCACCAGCAGAATTCAATGACTGTGCACTTGTCTTTTCAACGACAGTGGTAAGGTACCAGTCAAGATTTGCCAATGCCTGCCGTATGCACTCCAAGTCTCCAACCCAATTTTATTCTTCTGTAAATTTCTTTCTCATGATTTCCTTATTCTTGCCACTGTCCCCATCTGTTGCCCGTTGACCATAATCCGTGACACTAAACGACGGCAGCGGATCAGAGACGACGGTCGAAGCCGTCTTCTCGTATACTCAGACCTCCGTGTTATAGCCATTGCTTTTGTTTGTTGATAAAAAAAGCGATGACGCTGCTTCAAATATTACATCGGACCATTCATTGCTGTCGCACGTGGCCGTCTCTAGTAGACTTATCATTCTGAAAAAAAAAAAAGGATACCACAACATTATTATCCGATACGTCGCCGTCGCTTGGATGGTATACCATGGACTGGAAGTTAAAACATGGCACATTTTACTTAAAGCACTACGCGAGCCACGCGAATAAGCTTTGCATAAATTGTTCTTACAAAAAGTTATGGTCGAAAATCTTCGATTATATAAAACTGAAATTTATTAACTGATTTTGTTAAAATTATTATTATTATTTTTCTGCTGAGTTTTTACACTTATTATGGAAACTTTCAGGCAGTCGTGTTCAAAGTGAATTTTGCTTGATCTTTATATGACTCATATTCCGAGATATTCACACCGTAATTCGTCACTAACCGTGGCCGCTTTCACCCGCTGAGGTATAGGAATCTCGAAGCGAAGACGCGTCCCAGAGGCTCCAGAGTGACGCAGCTCGAGGCGTAGTCGTTTATCCTCTTCGACGAGCGACAGCTAAAGCGCAACTTCCTATCTTGCACGCGCGTTCGAAAAGCCAACGTTCGGTTTCGCCTCACGCGATTGGCCTAGATTGGCCTAGGCCGCGATATCGGCGCGGCCAGGGCCCAATCGCGTGAGACGAAACCGAACGTCGGATTTTCGAACGCCTACAAGATAGCGGCCCTGTTATCTCCACCCTGCTTTCCGATAAGCACGCAGCGCGTGACGGGCTGCATTACTCTGAAGCGCCATGCTCGTCCTTCTCATTTCACTTTTGACTCCTTTCCTTCAGTCAGGATAGTTCATGTGTCCACCGACGCGTCAGATAGTTATGAAGCCCGCGGACTATATTCTCCCATTAAGCTAGCAGGTAGAGCGGACATTTCGGAGCAGACTTGGCCTCGACCTCATGGTTTAAACTGAGATTAACAACCAGTGCGTCTTTATAGGTCTTGGTATTCACGTACGGTAGTTTGCTTGTTTTGCCAGCGTTGACAGGGCTGGGTACACGAAGAGAGCGATGCGGTGCGAGGGTTAGGGTGAGGCTGTGTCGCCGCTGTACTACAAGCTACATTCGTGCGTCGCCTCTTTCTCTCTAGTTTGTCGGAGAGCTCAGGCTGCCAATGTATGCAGTGTAGAGGTTTCTCTGATTTCCCTGTAACTATTGATATTGTTTGGTGGGTTTTGGATATTCCATGACGCCTTTACTATTCCACATCAAGCACTTTTTTCTCTGCTTCCTTTTTATGAAGATGGCGTCACTTATCGCCATGTATACAAGACGTGGTTCATCCTGCAGTCATTTTATGTTATTCACTTCCGCAGAGATGGCCGCTCCCGTAGTAGATTCGTGAGGCTACCGCCTGCTAACTGCGTGTACCGTCGTGGACTCTCGTTGACTAGGCGATGCCTGATGAACGTCGCTGCATTGAGAGATGCTGAGAGGCAAGGGCATCGATTAACGAACTTGAAATGAATCTAAAAAGGTGAGCGGTCGGTTCAAGTTCACTTAGGTCAGACTCATTCAGCGCACCGGACAGACATCAGTAAGAAGAAAGAGAACAATACGAAGTCATCGCTTGGTGTTGTCTCTCTTCTACTTCGTGTGCGTTCAGTGCAGTGAACTATTTCGTTCAAAATTGGAACAATTGTATCCGTGTGACTGGCGAAACACGCATCAGTGAAAACACGTCGGACCACCACTTACCGTCTTACCGTATGCAGAAGTGCTAACTAACTAACTAACTAACTAACTAACTAACTAACTAACTAACTAACTAACTAACTAACTAACTAACTAAAATAAAATAAACTCAACCAACCAACCAAACTAGTTGCCGGGCTTCGACTCCCGGCGTCGCATTTCTATACACTTCAAGGGAAACATTCGTCTGAGACCAGTTTGTTTGAAAATCACTTAAAATTAGACCACCTAAATAATCTAACCAGCTGAGCAACTAAGTTTACTAATCCAGCCTAATGACTCGAAGCTGTCGTGGCTTCCTGAAGTCATGCCGGATGAAGAGTCTGAAACGTTGCGTTGAACAAGTAAACCTTGTTAGATGATGTTTAATTTGTCTAATGTGCATATGTATAGAATCATTCATGAATAAGCGTCAAATGAGTCACTGCTTTGCAGAGCACGCGTTTTAACGTTCGCGTTTTGACCAGTGCTTTTGAAAGTGGGACTAAGCTGAGTTTTCATTTTGTGTTGTGTGTCCTCTACTGTCTTACGTACAGTTGAGTGGTCAAGGTTTAAAGAGTATATGGATGACTTATGTCGGGAAGGCTTTTCACACAATATAGAAGATGCAACCGCGGAAGCAATGAAAGCGTTCTTGTGCTCGCTGACGAAGTCAACAAGGCGAACACACCTCGACACAGAACTGGAGAGGCTGCGTGCGGCACGCCGACAGGCGGAAAGAAGGTTTGGCGCACGAAGTCCGTTCTAGATCTGAGGGCTTCACGACGCATACAAAAGAAAGTCTAGCGTCGTATGGATAAATTGGAAGACAAGCGATGGAAATCTTTCTGTCAGACGCTTGATCCCCGAAGATCGCTCTCGCACATATGGAGAACGGTTAGGGGTATTCGCTCATGTCCGCATCAAATGAAGCCCTTTGCTGCTCTTGCTCTCTACCAACGCCGCTCGCAGTTTGAAGTGGCTGAAGAGCTTTGTGTGCGGGTTTCTGGGTCCGTGATCATCACTTCTGACGCGGCACTGAATGAGCAACGCATCCCGACAAAGCGTGTACATACTCAATGTACACAGTAGCCCCAGCCACCACAAGCAACGATTCAAACGCTTGTTCCAGAAAGCCATTCGCCTCGCCGGCTCCAACCCGATAGTGATCGCGGGCGACTTTAACGCCGCGCATTGCACCTGGGGCTACGCGTACGACACGCCCAAGGGTAACGAGCTTTGGCAGAACGCGAACGACATGAATCTTACCCTCATTACGGACAAGGCTTTCCCCACCCGCACCGGCACGTCCACGCAAAGAGACACCACCCCGGATCTCTGCTTCGTCAAGAATATCGCCGACGCCCGTTGGTCCAACCTCGCGGTAGATCTAGGTAGCGACCATTTCCTATTGGCCGTACACTTCCCCGCAGTCAGCAGGAAGACCAAGACGTACACGTGGGTGGACTGCGACCTCTTCCGTAAGACTCGCGCAGAACGACCCCCTCCCTACGCCGCGCCAAGTCTCGAGACATGGACGGATCAGCTTAAGGTCGACGTCGGCAAGGCCACCAAAACCATCTGGACAGACCTGCCCACCGAGAGGATGGACGGTCGCCTCGCCCACCTGCTCGAGGCCAAACAAACCCTACTGGCCCGATGGAAGGGCCAGCGCCTCAATCGGAGGTTACGCAAACGCATATCCGAGCTTAACAGGAGCATAGCGGATCACTGCAGCACCCTTTCCAAACAGCAGTGGGACGAAGTCTGTAACTCGACTGACGGGCAGGTCCGTAACGGCAAAACATGGAACCTCCTCAAACACCTGCTCGACGACACCAACACCCGCACCAATCAGCGCCATTCTCTCGCGAAGATACTCCATCAGGCCAAAGGGACCGCATCACCGGAAGCCGTCGCCAAGAGCCTCGTGCAGAAATACATTCCGCTTCCCGCGGACCCGTCGACTCCTCACCCCGAATACACTGGTACCGACAACACCCACTTAGACGCCGACTTTTCCGTCGAAGAGGTGCGCCGAGCTCTCCACGAACTCAATAGCCGCTCCACCCCTGGCCCCGATGGCATCCCCAACAAGCTCCTACGCAACTTGGATGAGCCCTCCGTCACATACCTCACCGATACTTTCAACGAAACGTGGAAGAAGGGCGAGCTATACCCAACGCCGGAAACTCGCCCGCACGATCCTTATTCCCAAACCGGGAAAAGCGCCTAGCTTAGATCACCTCCGGCCCATATCGCTCACGTCGTGCGTGGGCAAGGTGGCGGAGCACGTCGTCCTCAACAGGGTCGGTCGCTATCTCGAGGACCACGACTGCTTCACGCACCACATGATCGGCTTCCGACCTGGGCTATCTACTCAAGATGCCATGTTACTCTTAAAACACCAGATTCTGAACGGAGAAAACACTCGGGATATCCGTGTCATACGCGACCTCGATTTAGAAAAGGAATTCGATACGATCGCCCACTCGTCCATCCTGAAGGCGATCGCAGACCTCGGGCTCGGGCGTCGGTTCTACGACTTTATCCGCTCCTTCCTCACCCGGCGCAGGGCCGTCCTCCGCGCAGGAGACCTGGTGTCGGAAGAAGTCGAGCTCGGACAGCGGGGAACCCCCCAAGGGTCCGTCCTCTCGCCGACGCTCTTCAACCTAGTGATGATCGGGCTCTCCGAACGACTCTCGAAGATCGACGGGCTAAATCACACCATCTATGCGGACGGCATAACCATCTGGTGCTCCGCGGGGTCGGATGGCTTCATCGAATCCGCCCTGCAGGAGGCCATTGAAACTGCCGAGTCCTACCTCGAACACACCGGTCTCAAGTGCTCCCCCACCAAGTCGGACCTGTTGCTGTACTTGCCCAAACGCCGTGGCGCCAAGCCCAAAGGGTGGAAACCTCCGGCCCAACGGAACATCACACTCCGCATAAGAGACGGTCGTGTAGATCCCAGGGTAGACTCCATCAGGGTCCTGGGTATATGATCATCGAGTCCCGTGGAACCAACACCCTAACGGTGCAGATACTAATGACTAAGACTGAAAATGCCATACGACTCGTACGTAGGGTGGCCAACCGGCACCACGGCCTGCAAGAAGACAACCTACTGCGTCTTGTACATGCGTTTGTTCTCTGCCACTTTACCTATGTCGATGCATACACAACTGGCTACGTGCGGAGTGCGACAAACTCAACGCCCTTATTCGAAAGGTTGTGAAACAAGCCCTCGGTCTCCCTATCACCACTTCCACGTATAAACTCCTCGAGCTCGGCGTGCACAACACGCTAGAAGAGATCGCCTACTTTTCCGACTCACGACCACCAAGTCGGGCCGCCACATTCTGCGCGAGCTCGGCTTTTTCTCCTCGATGACCAGGGATCCACCAGATTTGACGCCGGTCCCCCGCGAGATCCGAGACCTTATCACGATCGCTCTCATTCCGCGAAATATGCATCCCGATGTAAACAGAGGTAGGCGCCTTGCGCGAGTGACCACCCTTCTCAGGCGCATAGACATGAAAACGGACGATGTCTCGTTCGTGGATGCCGCTGCCTATCGCAACAACCGAGCCTTCGCCGCCGTCGCGGTCTCATCCTCGCAGCGGATCTTCAACTCCGCCACGATCCTCACTCGAGAGCCCGAAGTAGCGGAGCAAGTAGCCATAGCCCTAGCTGTGCTCGACAGCAAACGGGATGTCATCTACAGCGACTCAAGACCAGCCATCAAAGCCTTTGAAATCGGCATCGATCGTCTCGGACCAGGCGTTACGCATCCTCCGCAGCGCGGATCAGAGTACCCTCAAGCACCATACCGTCATCTGGTTCCCCGCCCATCTCGGCCGGGTGCCGGGTGCCCCGCCAAACCTCAACGAGATCGCCCACGACGCAGCGCGTGCGCTTACTGACTGCACCGTCCCAGGGCAACCCCACCTGGCCGAGATAGAGACCAACCGGGATGCACCCATTACGTATAATGAAATCACCAAACACTTCTACCTTGGACGCCGCATCTTTCCGCCCCCACACCCCAAACTTAACAGACCGCAGGCGCTAACCCTACGCTTATTACAAACATACACGTACCCAAACCCCGCCAAACTCCACGTTCTCTATCCTGACGCGTACCCCAGCGACGCTTGCCCTTCGTGCGGATACACGGCGACACTCGCACACATGCTCTGGGAGTGTAGAAGCGCTCATCCCGACTCTACCTCGGACAAGTGGGAGAAGTCCCTCAGAAGCTTGCTTCTCGCCGACCAGCAATGGGCCGTCCAGCAGGCCCACGAAGCGGCCGCCAGGTATTCCCTGTCGGCCCCTACGTGGGAGACGCCCGCTACGCCCTAAGCGCGTCCTGCAGGACCCAAATAAAGTTTGTCCAGTCCAGTCCAGGTAGAAGTATGGTAAAAGATATTGTAAAGAGCGGGAAAAGGAAACACAGCTCATAGGAGACAATAAAAAAGCAGCATGCAAGTATTGTAAGTGTGAGATTCATGTACTGGCAAACGTGCAATGAACAGGGTGCAGACTACGCTGGAGACTATTTTAAAAAGTAAATGAGTGCTTTCGTTCATTCTTGCGCATATTTTCTTTGTACAAAATAATTAAAGTTATGTGTTTATCTTCCCTTCGTATTTTTGCGATTTTTTTCATACTATATAAACTATTTTCACGAATGAGAAAATTTGTTCAACTTACACTTCTTTCGGGCGTCGCAAAAGTCGTGCCGCTTTTTTTGGGCTTCTCTTGGGATGATTATTAGCTTGTTTGCTTAGCGGCATCTGGCAACTCTGGCAGGAATGGATAATCGAAGAAGCTCAGTCTATTTTTTTTAAAGTACACGTTGCACTCACGGGACTAACACAATAAATAAAAAAAAGAAGACCACAATTTTTCATTGCTTCGTGTAGGCGCCCAACATGTGCTCGCTAGAAAAAAAGAAAAAAAAAAGTAACCATCACTCGGTTATCATGATCTTCAGTCACCCGCGCGAGAAGTCTCAGCAGTTCAGAAGCAGTCGCAGTGCTTCCGGCTTCCAGTTGCCGTTTTGCTTTTGTATGCATAGAGTATGCATTGAGTTGCTCCTGGATTCAGAAATGCATCGTCACTTGAAGCCCCTGCTTGACTTGATCTATATGAGGCCTGTCGTGAACGCACCGAAAGATACGTAACAAGGGTCTTGGGCACGTTCACGACAGGCCTCATTTAGATCAAGTCAAACAGTGGCTTCAAGTTAAGATGCATTTAAGAATACGGGGGTTAGTATACTAACTATAGAGGAAAAGCTGGGCGAAAAAAGCATAAAGTTAGTATACAACTCTATGAAAAAAAGAAAAAAGTAACCATGACTCGGTTATCATGATCTTCAGTCACCCGTGCGAGAAGTCTCAGCAGTTCAGAAGCCGTCGCAGTGCTTCCGGCTTCCGGTTGCCGTTTTGCTTTTGTATGCATAGAGTATGCATTGAGTTGCTCCTGGATTCAGAAATGCATCGTCACTTGAAGCCCCTGCTTGACTTGATCTATATGAGGCCTGTCGTGAACGCACCGAAAGATACGTAACAAGGGTCTTGGGCACGTTCACGACAGGCCTCATTTAGATCAAGTCAAACAGTGGCTTCAAGTTAAGATGCATTTAAGAATACGGGGGTTAGTATACTAACTATAGAGGAAAAGCTGGGCGAAAAAAGCATAAAGTTAGTATACAACTCTATGAAAAAAAGAAAAAAGTAACCATGACTCGGTTATCATGATCTTCAGTCACCCGTGCGAGAAGTCTCAGCAGTTCAGAAGCCGTCGCAGTGCTTCCGGCTTCCGGTTGCCGTTTTGCTTTTGTATGCATAGAGTATGCATTGAGTTGCTCCTGGATTCAGAAATGCATCGTCACTTGAAGCCCCTGCTTGACTTGATCTATATGAGGCCTGTCGTGAACGCACCGAAAGATACGTAACAAGGGTCTTGGGCAAGTTCACGACAGGCCTCATTTAGATCAAGTCAAACAGTGGCTTCAAGTTAAGATGCATTTAAGAATACGGGGGTTAGTATACTAACTATAGAGGAAAAGCTGGGCGAAAAAAGCATAAAGTTAGTATACAACTCTATGAAAAAAAGAAAAAAGTAACCATGACTCGGTTATCATGATCTTCAGTCACCCGTGCGAGAAGTCTCAGCAGTTCAGAAGCCGTCGCAGTGCTTCCGGCTTCCGGTTGCCGTTTTGCTTTTGTATGCATAGAGTATGCATTGAGTTGCTCCTGGATTCAGAAATGCATCGTCACTTGAAGCCCCTGCTTGACTTGATCTATATGAGGCCTGTCGTGAACGCACCGAAAGATACGTAACAAGGGTCTTGGGCAAGTTCACGACAGGCCTCATTTAGATCAAGTCAAACAGTGGCTTCAAGTTAAGATGCATTTAAGAATACGGGGTTAGTATACTAACTATAGAGGAAAAGCTGGGCGAAAAAAGCATAAAGTTAGTATACAACTCTATGAAAAAAAAAGTAACCATGACTCGGTTATCATGATCTTCAGTCACCCGTGCGAGAAGTCTCAGCAGTTCAGAAGCCGTCGCAGTGCTTCCGGCTTCCGGTTGCCGTTTTGCTTTTGTATGCATAGAGTATGCATAGAGTTGCTCCTGGATTCAGAAATGCATCGTCACTTGAAGCCCCTGCTTGACTTGATCTATATGAGGCCTGTCGTGAACGCACCGAAAGATACGTAACAAGGGTCTTGGGCACGTTCACGACAGGCCTCATTTAGATCAAGTCAAACAGTGGCTTCAAGTTAAGATGCATTTAAGAATACGGGGGTTAGTATACTAACTATAGAGGAAAAGCTGGGCGAAAAAAGCATAAAGTTAGTATACAACTCTATGAAAAAAAAAGTAACCATGACTCGGTTATCATGATCTTCAGTCACCCGTGCGAGAAGTCTCAGCAGTTCAGAAGCCGTCGCAGCGCTTCCGGCTTCCGGTTGCCGTTTTGCTTTTGTATGCATAGAGTATGCATAGAGTTGCTCCTGGATTCAGAAATGCATCGTCACTTGAAGCCCCTGCTTGACTTGATCTATATGAGGCCTGTCGTGAACGCACCGAAAGATACGTAACAAGGGTCTTGGGCACGTTCACGACAGGCCTCATTTGGATCAAGTCAAACAGTGGCTTCAAGTTAAGATGCATTTAAGAATACGGGGGTTAGTATACTAACTATAGAGGAAAAGCTGGGCGAAAAAAGCATAAAGTTAGTATACAACTCTATGAAAAAAAAAGTAACCATGACTCGGTTATCATGATCTTCAGTCACCCGTGCGAGAAGTCTCAGCAGTTCAGAAGCCGTCGCAGTGCTTCCGGCTTCCGGTTGCCGTTTTGCTTTTGTATGCATAGAGTATGCATAGAGTTGCTCCTGGATTCAGAAATGCATCGTCACTTGAAGCCCCTGCTTGACTTGATCTATATGAGGCCTGTCGTGAACGCACCGAAAGATACGTAACAAGGGTCTTGGGCACGTTCACGACAGGCCTCATTTAGATCAAGTCAAACAGTGGCTTCAAGTTAAGATGCATTTAAGAATACGGGGTTAGTATACTAACTATAGAGGAAAAGCTGGGCGAAAAAAGCATAAAGTTAGTATACAACTCTATGAAAAAAAAAGTAACCATGACTCGGTTATCATGATCTTCAGTCACCCGTGCGAGAAGTCTCAGCAGTTCAGAAGCCGTCGCAGTGCTTCCGGCTTCCGGTTGCCGTTTTGCTTTTGTATGCATAGAGTATGCATAGAGTTGCTCCTGGATTCAGAAATGCATCGTCACTTGAAGCCCCTGCTTGACTTGATCTATATGAGGCCTGTCGTGAACGCACCGAAAGATACGTAACAAGGGTCTTGGGCACGTTCACGACAGGCCTCATTTGGATCAAGTCAAACAGTGGCTTCAAGTTAAGATGCATTTAAGAATACGGGGTTAGTATACTAACTATAGAGGAAAAGCTGGGCGAAAAAAGCATAAAGTTAGTATACAACTCTATGAAAAGAAAAAAGTAACCATGACTCGGTTATCATGATCTTCAGTCACCCGTGCGAGAAGTCTCAGCAGTTCAGAAGCCGTCGCAGTGCTTCCGGCTTCCGGTTGCCGTTTTGCTTTTGTATGCATAGAGTATGCATAGAGTTGCTCCTGGATTCAGAAATGCATCGTCACTTGAAGCCCCTGCTTGACTTGATCTATATGAGGCCTGTCGTGAACGCACCGAAAGATACGTAACAAGGGTCTTGGGCACGTTCACGACAGGCCTCATTTAGATCAAGTCAAACAGTGGCTTCAAGTTAAGATGCATTTAAGAATACGGGGGTTAGTATACTAACTATAGAGGAAAAGCTGGGCGAAAAAAGCATAAAGTTAGTATACCAACTCTATGAAAAAAAAAAAATTCGCAGCCGCAAAGGCGCTTTCACGTTGTTACGGCTCTTTTTGGTAACGCTGAAAATATTCAAGAGCAACCGCGAATACACGCGAGATTTCCGCACGACTGGCCGCTCGAGGCACTTTGCGTGTATTCGCGGGCATCTTTCACGCTCGGAAAAACACTTTTATGTAGCACGTATTGAGCAATAGAAAGCTGTATCGGGAGTTTTTCATGTTGCTCTACAATTTTTCTCATTGACGCTTTTCGTCTAATTATAGTAACTGAGAAGTTGATTAATTAATTAAGTCTGGTTAGCGAAAAATAATCTGAGTACCTCCAAGCGATAGCAAACAACATTACCTTGGTTCAGTGAAGCTACGTGGCCATTTGCATATATTTAATGTTTGTCCCAAGTTAAGTGAAACAAACCGTATGAACGCATGTGGTGAAGCCATGTCTACGTGGCAGTGCATGCTCAGACGCAACCATGTTGTTTCGGCTTCCTCCGGTAGGCGCCGCCGGCAATCTTGGACGCGCAGCGCTCCCGCGTTCTAGACACCCGTGACGGGGACTGTACATGTTAGAATCTGCGAGAAACCAAACACCGCGAAGTGGTTGATGAAATGCTTGTACATCTAAATGTGATGCATACAAATGTGTTTATTTTCATTCTATGCAACGTGGAACCTAAAGCATTCTTTTTACTTATGCACTGCACATATCACAGCTTTAATGTAATTCAATGTTTACGCTCATTCACGACAGCGTTCACAAGCAAAAGTCATAGTGATGTATGAGATGCGCCTTTTTGGTGCCTGTGATTCACTCAGTTTATCGGAAACAACGAATCATGGAGATTGCGGTGCTATGCGCATGCGCACGAAGGCTAAGAGCAGCAGGGTGCTGTTTTCTACAACCGTATTTTCACCCGATTTAGTGCAAGACAGGAACTGCAATGTGCTAATATGTCGCGCATCGCATAGCACTGCCCACCTCATGTATAATGCTCACTAACTAGATCTCGGCTAAATGTGGCAAGCGCCGGGCTCCGTCTGCATTAGCTGCGCCGGCCGCACGGCGTTCGAGTCCCGCTGCGCCAAAATCCTGGTTCACTGAGGATTCGCACTTGGTAGCAGCCTCGAGCTCCCAAATAACTTATGGCGCAACTTGTGGACGAGCGAAATGGTGCCATTTTCGCGCGCTCGGGCAATTCGTCCCTTAAATAAACAAGTGCTTCGTGTCTTTACTTGCCTCCCGCGCATCGATCGACCTTGTCGGTTATGACTCGCCACCTCCACAAAGACCACTTGGACTAGAGCTTTGAAAGTTTAGTTCTTTTTCTTTTAGAATGGCTCATATACATAGTTTTTGTTTCCTTCTTCTCAAAGGCAAGATGAGCAATTATGCGCCTTCACTACCATTTCATACGCTCCCATGAAAAATAGCGGAAGGCACTGGGGGGAAACTGGCTAAAATTTCTTTTACCTACTAGTGGCTGCTGAAAGCTCAGCCCGCCCCGCCCCCTTATCTCTTCCTCCTTCCTCCCGCTCTTTCAGATAACCCGCTTCGGTGGCTCAGTGGCTAAAGCATTCTGCTGCTGAGCGCGAGGTCGCCGGTTCGATGTAGGCGAGGTGCGAAATTGCTCGTGTACTATTAGCAAGGAAAACGGGTAAATTACAGACGTGTGTCCTTTCGGCAGCTCGAGGCGCCCATGGTGCCTCGAGATTGCCTTACGCGAGAGCATCAATCGGCTTTTGCGAGAGTACTCGCAGCAATTAACAAGAAGCTGGCCCAAATATCAGACATTCAGAGTAAGGTGGATGGGCTAATGGTGGTAAAGAATACAGTCGACACATGGGAGCTCTCTATATTCAGCATTCGTCGAATTAATACGATGTGGTGCTTGCGGAATTAAAAAAAGGAAAAACAACCCAAATAGCCATTATTAAGAAAAGTGCATAGAACCAGTTTAGTAATTCAGCACCAGCAAAGAAGTTCACGAGTTGCGAAAGCAGATTCATGTCCTAGAGCAATACAGCAGACGACAAAATTTGGAAATTCATGGCCCGCCAGCAACTGAGAATGAAAACATGTTAAGGAAGCTGAACAACTTAGCAGATAAACTTAACTCGCTGAATTGACATTCTCCGAAGGCGTGCACAGACTGCCGCCTAAATGGGGCAAAGTTCCTCTCCTCCCGTTTCGTGTCCCGTGCCACACGCGATGAGTGGATGGCTAAGAAAGCTGAATTAAGAATTGCTAGATCTGAGGTGCACTTCCTGGGCACTCTGACCCCACAGAATAAGAAGCTTCTTTTGCTGATGAAGGTGAAAGGTCAGGACAATCATTATCAATTCGCGTGGCACAAAGATGGAAAGTTTTCTGTACGCAAGGCACCTGGCGAGCGAACGCTGCGCATTGGCTGCGAATATGACCTTCATAAGATTCGCTGAACTACTCTGTATTATTTTAGAGCGATAGCTCTACTACTCGAGGTACAAACCCGGAAAACGCCTGGTTCCGTAAATCTGACCTTCAAGCTCAGCCAAGGTCAAAATTGGACTTAGCCTGCCACTATCGGCGGCTGCTGCGTATGCCGCGTGGGCTCCCATATCTTGAAAGCGATCTGCGATGTGGACAAAGTGCACCGAGTGCTGGTAGCTTCATATGCGCTGTAATTTCGACGCTTTGTTCGCGTTGAAGTGAGACGCAGCGTGAAGGTCAATTCGCCCGCGGCTGCTGCCGCGCCGAGCAGCGTCTGTGCGTTGTCTTGTGGTGCAATTGTAGATGCGGTAGTTGCTGACGGCACCGAGCAGCGTTAAAATTTCAATGACTGTTTTCTTCGAAACCGTGTATCAAGGCAGTTTATCTTTTAAATTCGCTGTGTCCACCCCTTCTTTCACGAAACTGTCCAGAATGTTGATTTTCCATACAAATATCTGCAGTATGAGAAACAACTAGTGTTAAGCCGAAGCACTGTTCGAATCTTAAGATCATAAGCTCAATTGTTTAGCTTTCACTGAAACTTCGTACTCAAGTGCCAAGTACAATTTTTGAGTGATATAAACTCGAAGGTGTTTACAGATTGGATCGCAGAGGAGGTGGAGCGTCATTACATATCGAAGATGATATATTGTATGACGTTGTTACTGAATTTTCTTGTTTGTGCACATTATAAACCGATCGCTGGTAAATGTATGGAATTACTGATTGCCTCAGTTTATGGCCCACGATCAGGGGATATTCAAGAATATTCAGAGGTGACGTCCGTGCTGGTGCACTCACGACTGGTTTGAGCGATAACATATCAATACGTTGTTTCTTCCCGGTAATAAAAAAAAAATGAAAAAGCGTGTGGGCGATGCTTATTTTACTTATCGCTTCTTTAGTGCCAATCCATTGTCTGCTTTTCATGCTAGTATTGATAGTATCGATTGGAATGATCTTGGTAATTTGCTTCAAAGCGCAAGAGAACACGCTCACATAAACGCACGCATCACACACACAAGCACCCCGAGTAAGGATGCCCCTCACCTTTTCACACAAGCGTCGTTTCTTCGTGTGTGTGTGCGCGCGCGCGTGTGTGTTCTGTTGCGCTCTGCAGAAGTTACCAAAATGGATTGGAAACTAGCCTAGCTAAAAGTTTTTTTTTAATTATGGGGTTTTGTGTGCCAAAACGACGATCTGATTATGATGCAGGCCGTAGTGGATAACTCCGAAATAATTTCGATCACCTGGGGTTCTTTAACGTGCACCCAACGCCCGGTACACGGGTGTTTTTGCAATTCGCCCCCATCGAAATGTGACCGCCGCTACCCCAGCTATACAAATTCTAGAGTGCAATGATGTCTACTGAGAGCGAAATCCCAACGTATAGTATGAATTGTTTTTGCAATATTGACACGTGTACGCATTTATTCTTTTTCCGGGGACGAAAAACGTGTGAAAATATGTAAAGCGCTGTTATGGTGATGCTTTAACACATTAAAAGTCGCAATAAGCGCAGAAACCCAAGGATTAATAGAGAGCTTCAGAACACAGTATAGAGAGCGAGATAGACTATATCATAGCTTTATTAGACTAAGAGATGTATCTATGTTACACGAATACGAAAAAAAATAAAAAAAATTGAAACGAATCAAACTGAGACTGAAAGAGAGCTCGCGTTCAGCATTACCAGGCGAAATGTGCGGCGGTCCCTCATGATTCCAGAAATGCACGGAGTTCGGCACGTCCGCTTATTGAGAAAACAAACGATAGACTTCCTAGAAGGCTTACGATTGATGGTGCTGAGTACAGCGAAGTCAGCCTGGTGGACAAAATTAGCAATAATTTTTTTAGCTTAAGGTGCAGGAGTGCCGGGTCGTGGCCCACGGAAAAACACCGAGAAGTACATAGCATCTCGCTGTGCAAGCTGTATTTTCTTGACTCCATGTAGGGGACATGAAATAATAACATATCTTAAATCATCAAATAAAAATGCTGCTACTGATAACGATAACATCAAGGCCGAACCACTTATACACGTTGCTCAACTATTAGGTGGGCCATTGCAGCATATATGTAATCAAGCTTTCGCCACAGGTACTTTTCCAGAAGTCATGAAAATTGCTAAGGCAGTAATTATGCACAAAGGTGGCTCTCATAATGACTTGGAACAGCCACACATCTGTAACCGTGCTTCGTTTAACTTTGAAAGTTTTAGAGTACGCATTAAAATCAAAATTATTCATGTTCCTCAGTGATTGTCAAATGCTTGTAAGGGAACAATTTTATGTCCATGACCGGAAACCAGTAGAAAATACACTACTGCATAATGAAGAAAAATGATTCATATTATTGACAGTAAGCAAGATATCATTGGAGTACTTTTGGATTTTAAAATAAGAAGGTGTTCGATTCCATCAAACATGCTATTTTGTTTCGTTAACTCCCTAATTACGGTATACTAGGCATTAAATTCGATGTTTAGTTATTCTCCTGGCAGGGTGCCGTGCACTTGTTTAAACAGTTAGAGTTTCCAGTTGCCGCCAAAAAATATTAAGTACCACGGGATTGTAATCTAGGACCGTTATTTCTCATGATATATATATAGCTGGACACACCGTAAACAAGCTTTAGAAAAATATGTATAGGTCGATATCGAATGTTGTAGAATAAGAAAAATTTGTTACCAAAATGGTTGAAACTTCAGTTATATTACGCCATTGTTCCTTCTCCCCTTCACTATACTGCCTGTTAATCTTGGGTACCACTACTAATACTAATTTAAAGAGGTTAACAATTCTGGCTAAAAAAAGGTTAAAATAAACTGTTGGCGACATAAAATTTCAAGTTTTACATCAGCGCCACCGGTGGTGCGAGACACCGTTCTTCCTAACTCCGCCCTTGAGTGTACCAGAAGGTATTCTAGTACATGCGACTCTGTCGTATATAAGGTCATATTCAGGAACATTTTAATAAGGTCATATTCAGCCACATTTTAACAAGGTCATATTCAGCCACATTTTAATCTTTCCTTTATGTATACAGCGTTTGTGCGCTGGTAGAACGCGAGAATACCTGCTGCGATGAACGCGGCGCTGTGAACGCTTGTTGCATCGCGCACCAGCCACGCTGCGTGAGCGTGAATGCAACATTGTGTTGCCTCCGAAATACGTGAACAGACGCCACAATGCAAGTGCGCACCCTTCAAGTCTGCACAAACTGCGAAGTGTATAATAGTTGCGCTTAACTGAATGCTTAGCGCGTCCGTCTCACAGCTGCACCTTGATCGGACAAAATTTCAAGCCACGATGCAATTTTTACACGTCACGGATACAGGACAAGCCTCAAGACTCTAAATATGCTGCTATGTAAATATCCATCGCACGAAGATTCCTGTTATCATAATCCTCCATCCCTCGTCAGTCCTCAGTTCAAAGTAGGAGGCTAGTTGGCGCGAGCTTCGGGCCAACTTCTGCATTTCTAGAAATAAGTCCTATGATACTATTTCTGGCAAGTTCTATGAGAATTCCGTGGTCGTGCCGGTGACACCAAGTTCGTTATTGTTACATTTTTGTTGGTGCGTTTTTTTCTGCCCTTAATGTCTACGGGACATGAAAGCAAATCATTAAATTTTAGTCTTTTTGTAGGGATGCACCGATGTGCCCTTTTTGTAGGGAAGATGGGGCCAGAAAACATTTTTTCATTTCTCATAGACCTATTCTGGGTTGCTGCATGGGTCAATGTAAAGAACACAGGTGAACTGTGGGCCCACGCATGCGTACGTGTTCATTTGGTAGCGTCTCGTGACCATGTCAGTCCTTTCGATGCCGGCCGCATATAGTAAAAGACGCCTTCGTTGCCTGCGAGCATTAGCAACAGAGAGGATATGTCGCAGCCGAAGAGGACCGCGCCTTAATCACGCGCTCCTCAGAAGTGCCTCAGTAGCGGTTTTATTTCATTTTCTCCCCAGCCTAAACTCGTAATTCGTACACCTCTCCAATGATTTTGCACTTTTCTTTGTTTGACCTGCAAATAGATGCACAGTTTGTTCTCTTCAATCGCGTGCGCCGGGCCCACGGAACCAATCGGGTGCCGAGTCGGTGTGCCAGGAAAAAACCGCTACACGTCGGTGGCGGCGCACATCACCGCGCCATGGGTGGCGTCGCTGTCTGCGCGGTGAGCAGCATCGTTCTAGCAACTGTAGCATCGTGGTGGACGAAGTGCCCGAATAGGAAGTCTTGGTGCATAACTGCGGAGGACGAGCGGCGCTGCCGGCGTTCGGTCCGGTGGCGACTCTGCTTTGTCTTTTCTTCTAGCCCGGCCGTGGCGTCGCATGGCTGTCCGCGCTGCTGAGTATATACGCTGCCTGCGCGCCGCATCATGGAGTTAATCAGCGGCGGGTGCAACGCCTAAGGGCGAGTTGAGATGGCTGGTAGCTTCATGCGCGCGGTCTTCCCGAGCGCCTAGTGTTGGATTTCGCGTGATCTAATTTTTGGAGACGCGCAGTGACCCGAGCGGCAGCACAAAGCTCTCGCTCCCCGCTGCCGGCGGTATTTTGCGCGCCTGCGCCGTGACGGCGAGTGCTCGCGGTCAACTAGTGAGATCTGTGGATGTTTGGGCTTGTTAGTTTAATCAGCACGCGAACGTTTACTTCAATTTTTACCGTCGATAAATATGAGAGCCTAACTTCGTGTAATTGTATAATAGTTTGCCATCCCTATCAGTGCTTCGCCTTTCGGGTAATACTGCGGCTTTTTTGGAGAGAAGATACTATAGAACATTTCTTATCGACGATTCTTGATCTTACAAAAATAACATTAGAATAACCCTGCATTTAATCTTCTGGGATTATATATGACTGCTTCTAATTGACTGTTCTCGGTTGCCTCAATCTTGGGCACAGCGACCGCGGAAGGTTCTTGCTGTAATCTAAACATTTGTTGTAAGGTTAATGCGAATAAATTCCTTAATTTTAACCTTACTGTTTCCTTTTTCTTTCTGTAAAATTTAGTGCGATTGGTTCTATATTATTATATTTTTCATATATTTCTTAGTTTTATAAATTTAATCTATTTTGATTTTAAAGTATAGATCTATTCTCAAGATCAGTTGTATTACATTTTTATTCAATATTTTATATTGAGCTGCTCGGTTCCTAACCAATCCCCCTAAGTGGGGAGGTGCCACTAACTCACGAAATGTTTCATCTAGATGGATATATGTAGTGGCAAACGGGCATCGTACTATGTTGGGCCAATCATCGTGCTGCATGGGGAAGTGCCATTAAGAGAAGAGAAAGAAGATGCCCGGCTCGCGCTTTCTGCGTTCCATTCGGTCCTCGAAAACAACAGCGACGTAATGAGCGGCCGTTACGTGGGTTTCCCGTTCGTGAAGAAGAGCGGCCAGTTATCTTCACCGTGGGAGCCCCAAGAGGAACGGCTTCAGCAAATCTTGCAGCTGCTAAAGGAGTCGCTGTCTGCTGAGGAAGAGGCGAGGCTAACGGCTCGGCGGGCAATCAAGCAGCTGAGTGAACTTCCCGACTTCATCAGCTACCTGGTATTCATCATCGCAGAGTTGAAGTTTGAGAATGAGCACTTGACGAAACCAACCGGCCTATTGTTGGATAAAGATGGCACTGCAAACTCTGGCAACGTTCCCCTGAATGTGACCGACTCCACCAGGACTAGCAGCTTCGAAAGTGTGGGCGATCCCTTGGTGGTGATTGTTGCTGCTCTGGGCTTCTTCATCACGACAGACGCAACGCTCGAGCTCACACGCTGGCCTGAATTGCTTCCGCGGCTCGGCGAACTGTTAGACTCGAAGGACGACAGAGTCTGCGAGGGTTCTTTCGGGGCGCTGCACAAGATCTGTCGGGACTACGCTGCGGCACTGGATACAGGTCTACTGAAAGATCAGCTCACTGCTCTTGCACCCAAGTTTCTGAAGTTTTTTCGGCACAGCAACCCTCGGATCCGGTTCTGCGCCATAACTTTCATAAGCCTGCTATTCCTTAATCGGGCACATGCCGTGATAGTCCACGCTGACTCTGCTGTTACGAGCTTGCTGCAGTTGTTGTATGAAGAAGACTCCAAAGTGCAGAAAACCATGTGGCGTGCTCTGATAGTACTGCTAGAATATCAAATAGACTGTCTCATCCCTCATATGCGCAGCATCATAGAGTACGCGATGGTCAAGCTGCAAGATACGGACGAAAGCGTTGCGCTAGAGGCGTGCACGACATTGGCCTGTCTGACGAAGAAGCCAGTCTGCAAGGAAGCACTGGCTCCGTGCTTGTCACGCCTAGTCACCATTCTGCTCCAAGGTATGAAGTACTCAGACGCTGACTTAAGACGATGCAAGGAAGACGTACGACGTATACAGCCTACGCCTGGCCAGACCAAAAAAGCAACAGAGGGCAACATTGGCGGATCTTCAGTGAGAGACAAAATACATGCCGATGACAACATCTTCTACAAATGGAATATGAGGAATTGCTCAGCGGACGCGCTGGACGGGATAGCCATGGTGTTCAACGAGGAAGTGTTTCACCTGCTGCTGCCTTTCCTTAAGGAGATGCTTCACAAAGATTGGGTGACTAAGGAATCGGCCATTTTTATCCTTGGGGTCATCGCTGAGGGCTGCATGGAAGGCATGTCCCAGTATCTAGAGGATCTGATCACGTACTTGCTTCTCTGTCTTAGAGATAACGAAGCCCCTGTGCGGTCGGCCGCCTGCTGGACCCTGAGCCGCTACTCCCACTGGGTGTTGAGCCAGCCGCACCACCGCTACTTCGAGCCACTTTTGAACCAACTACTGGAGCGGGTAATGGACGACAGTGAAATGGTCCAAGAAGTTGCCTGCAATGCCCTTATCACGCTGACAGAGGAAGCCAAAACAAAGGTCGTGCCATACCTCAACGCCATTTTGGACACGATCTACTGTAGCTTCAGCAAGTACAGGCGTCCACGTTTTTATATGCTGTACAATGCAATAAGAACGCTGGCGGACTGTGTGGGACCAGAACTGAAGAGGCGTGAGTTCATTTTATTTTTCATGAAACCACTGACCGACGAGTGGGATGAGATGGCAGACGGTGAGGTGAATTTATTTTGTCTGCTACGGTGTCTGAGTAGCGTGGCTACTGCAGTGAAATCTGAATTCTTGCCTTACCACATGCCCGTCGCAAAAAGGTGTGTCCACCTCGTGCAACTGGGGATGCAAGGCTTCTTCGTCGAAGCACTCCGCCTGAGGAAGTCGTATACACCGAAAAAACCCTTTGTAGTTGCGGCGCTGGCAACGCTCAGTGGACTGGCGGAAGGTTTGGAAAGGGAAATTAGGCCTTTAGTCGCGGATACCAACATCGTTGAGCTCATGTTCCAGTGCGGCAAGGACCCGGTGCCTGAAGTGCGTCAGGTGACGTTTGCTCTTCTGGGAAACCTCACCAGAGGTTGCTTCGACTGTCTGGTGTCCGTTACCTGCAGCTTCCTGCCTATACTTGGTGAGAACTTGAACCCAGAGTTGAAACCAGTGTGCAATAATGCGACGTGGGCAATCAGCGAGATAACCATGAAGTTGAGAAGCGCTGTGAAACCGCACATGTCTGATGTGGTCACTAAACTGGTGACTAACATGAAGCTCTCGAACACGTCGAAAACCTTGCTTGCGAACACTGCTATTGCACTCGGATGTCTTGGTCGCGCTTGCCCAGAAGAAATGGCGCCGAAGTTACTTCAATTTATAGGTCCGTGCTGCTCAGCACTGGGAAAAGTCCAGAATTGTGAAGCAAAGGACTTCGCGTTCAGTGGCATCTGCAGTATGGCTCGTGTGAACCCGGATGGAGTCATCCTTGACTTCTTTTTCTTCCTTGAGGCCATCCTTTCCTGGGCCATTCCCAAGGACGACTTGAAGCAAACCGTCAAAGACCTGCTCCACCGCTACAAGAAGATGTTTGGGAGCAAGAAATGGCAGCAGTTCTCCGAACAGCTTCCACCTGCACTCAGGGGGCGAATGCTAGACCACTATGGCATCTGAGAAGGGTTCTTCGCTAATGCAAAAACGCAAATCCAGCAAAAATTAATGTGCCTTGAGTATTTTCTACGCAAGCAAGGAACATGAGATGATGTTGCCTCCCGAAACTGAAAGCCAATATGGGCCAACAACTACCTCCGGGCTTCTGCAGACGAAGAAGAGCGTCAACGCTGCTGGTTTGTGTGAGCCAGTAAAAGTGTTTTGGTCTTTCTTACTGCTGTTTTTCTTTGTCAGCAAAGAGTGGGGCATTGCCCTTTTTGTGGGTTTGTGAACGGCAAGATAACGTAGAGGAGCCGACGATGGAACGATGATTTTTGTGTAGACGCAACAGAGGATACCCGCACAAATAACGAGGACATAGGATATCGGTAGTGATATTTTTCACCGCATATGCGTTTGTCGTAGTATTTAGGGCATTCACGTGCTCTGTTGTGCATATCAGTCGGACCAACTAATTTACTTCATAGAAAACAAATGCTTCGCACAACAGTTTCATCTGAACATCGCTCGGTACTTGTCTCACAACTGCTAGTAAAACGTGGCATACAGTTCCCCGTACAGTTCCCCATACAGTTCACGTTGCATACAATTCAAATGGTTAAATACGCCCCACCACTACGGTTATCCAACATGGCTATGAGAAAATAACCACGTCAATAATACATTCACCCAAACACTCAGTTCAAATTTAGTCTACGTTGACGTCAGAGTGAATACGCATTTAATCACAGGGCGAAGCGTGTACTTTAATCGGGTAAAATTAGAAAAACGCTTTACCTCGGGGCCAGCTCCGATTCCCCGTTGGAATACATGTGAAACGCAGAAATACTCTCATTAAACAAGCAATGAACCCATTTGAAGATGTTTGGTGCATTTCAGAGGGAAATTTGAAATATACAAAGTACATGATGTGGCACATTGATATAGTACTTGACAGTTTGAACTAAAATTTTCAGAATTACGTAAACAAAAAAAAAAAGGACAAGTACGCAGTTGCTGGCAGAGTAGACGCCGAACCCCCGCGCTCCCGCACGGGCTTCCCACTTTCCTCCTTTCGCGTGGGAGAGTGCGTATCTTGCGCCCGGTCGCAAGATATATACGCAGTTGGTGCAGCAGGTAAACGTCGCCTCCCCTCTCTCTCTCCCCCTCCCCCCCACCCCACGGCCTTTCGCATGACGGAAGATGTCGCGTGTGTTCTCCGCCGTGCGCTTGCTTTCCGTGAAATCGCCCGTCCCTAGCGCGCTTTCGTTTAGCATATGTAGCATATGGCGTGTGGCAACGATTTTATCGCCCTTGGACTTTATACGTAATCTCACGGCGACGACGATGGGGACGCCGATGGCAGGCATATGCTTGGAGTGTCCACATAATTGCTATCGCAATGAAAAGAACGTGGAAGCACAAAGTTTACAAATCAGCAACTTTGCACCAAAAACAGATAAGGCTCTTCGGTGAACGGCATGGGTGAAAGCATCACAAGCATACTGTGTAAGCTTACAGCTTTACATGAAGTTCTTACAATGGTGACAAGAGTTTCGCAGAACCTGTGCCGTAACCTGTGGCAAAATTAAAAAAAATTGGCGACTGCCACGTAGCTAGACAGAACTAACGTATTATTGTTTGCCGTCGCTTGGAGCAAGTCAGACAACTTTTTTTTTTCGTATTCGCCTAAGTGCACAATGCGTTATTATTAATTGATTAACTTCTCAAATATTATATAACCCGAGCAGTGTTGTCAATCATGAAATTGCAGGTCATCATAAAAAATTCCCGATCCACATCTTTCTGTTGCTCGATAGACCGTTCAATCGGCGAGGAGGAACGTAGCCTCCAACCAGCGCGCCGCGCCGTTCTTATCGCACCGGTATGTGCGGGTCGCTGTTTCTCTGAGTGGCAGCTTGAAACGGTAGCGATGTCATTGTGAGTTATGCGATTCTAGCGTGTACCGTCTGTGATTGCTGCAATGTGCAGATGACTCAATTTCAACGGACTAGTACTGTACTGTAGTGAGCTGGAAAAATATCTTTAGAAAGCGAATGTGAAGTTCATCTTCAGCCGTGGCGACTCCGTGGACTCCGCCGCTGCGGTTGCAGACAAGCGTCGGCTTTGAACTGTCAGAATAAACAGGAAGCACTTGACGCCATTTTCATCGTTGCATGTATGTTCACAAAGTTTTGTCTCTAGTGTGCGCACGGTGACGAACTCGGCACCCATGATCAAACTGGGATGTGAAGGAAAGGTTCATATTCGAGTTGGTCAACTAATACGAACGAATCAAGTCAACTATTTCTTCGTTCACGCACATTGAAGTAATACGCGTGAGTGTATTTAGCCCTACTTTGAAGATTCGCGATGCAGGTGTCAGAAGCTCGGCGATAAAAGATGGCACAGCGCCAAGAATGAGGTCAGCGGCGCAGGTGCCACGGCAGATGATGGATGACCTAAATAAGAGAGAGAGAGAGAGAAAGAAAGAATGGGAAAGAAAGACAAGGAGGTTAGCCAGTGTAAATACCGGCTTGCTACCCTGTACTGGGGAAAGGGGTAAAGGGAATAGAAGGTGATAGAAGAAACAAATAAAAAAAATGGAAGTAAGAAAATTCGCGCAATAACGCGACCCTACGCGCTACAACGTTCAAAGCCGGTCGCACAATTCACAAGCCCTTAAGAACTTCAGCATAGCCCTTAAGGCCTTGAGTGACAAAGCCCGTCTAGACCAGTGTCCTGAAACTTTTTCCTCTGTGAGGGGGCGATTGTCCAGTTTTTCAAGCGCAGTCGCGAGCACCTTTCTTGGCACATTGTAGCGGGGACAGTCACAGAGGAGGTCCTTGATTGTATCCTCGCAGCCACAGTTGTCGCAAGCAGGGCTGTCAGCCATTCCAATGCGGAAGGAATAGGCGTTCGTGAATGCCACACCGAGCCACAGGCGGCACAGATGTGTTGCTTCCGCTCGTGGTAACCCTGGTGGAAGACGGAGTTGCAGACGTGGATCCAATCTGTGGAGGCGTGCGTTGCTGAAATCACTGGTGTTCCACAGAGTCTGCGTAAGCTCGCGTGCGAGGGAGCGAATTTTTGTGGCTGCGTCTGTTCTCGACAGTGGTATCGATACAATAGGGGCACCATCATGGGCCGATCGGGCAGCGTCATCCGCACTGTGATTTCCCGAAATTCCGCAGTGACCCGGTATCCACTGGTAGATGATCTTGTGCCCCGTGTCGGTTGCGTGATGGTGAAGTAGTCGGATGTCTGCAACTAATTGTGCGTTAGGTCAGTGGTTGAAAGGGGACATCAGGCACTGGAGAGCTGCATTCGAGTCACAAAAGATGGACCATGACTGTGATGATTTGGGACCAATAAATAATAGGCGAGTGGCTCTGCGGATGATTTCATCGGCACAGGTAGCGCGGCGCGGATTGCGCTTGGAAAGAAGAGTCGTTGCTTCATTGCTGGGAAGTAGTTTGGACGGAGCGGGTCCTTCTCGTGATCTTTCAGACAAACAATAAAATGAACATTAAGAGAATAATTACATTAACAATGAAGGCAGAAATTAGAAAAAGTACGGTCACGCGAAATACTGGTGCACTTCGTCGAACTAGGGTCGATTTTATGTTCAAATGTGTTATGAGATTATCATACTTTACAACCGACGTTCTGATGAACGTTCACTGGGGACGTAGTATGGAAACAGAAGGTGCCGTTGAAGAAAATGAAGGTGAGTTCTTTATCGTTCTGTAACGAAAGCCATGCCTACCGTGTGCCGGCCGCTCGTAGATCACACGGACTCTCCCGTGCTTCCGAATCTCGCCGGCAAGCTGTCTGGCCGCCGCCGCGCATCAAGTGCTCTTTTTATTTCAGAAAATAAAGTTGGTGTTGCGGAGAGTAGTTCGTTTTTAATCTCTCTCGAGTCGGCGAGGTGCCCTTGCACAGGCACCACTAGAAACGTAAGAGTGCACATATTCTTTCAACGTGTTTATCGCGGCATAATACGCGGCTACTGTTACCAGGTCGTTTTATCGAGTACTCCATGTTACCGATTCTTGCGGTCGAGTTAGTTGACCGTTCTTTATTTTATAAAACTCGATGCCTGGTTACAGGTAAACAATGCGTAGAAAATCGTACCGCGAAAATTTCAGGAGCACGAAAGATAGCAAAACGTGTTTCCTCTCAGCTTCACTGATTGCCGGGATTGGGCAATACGCTGGTGCGGCACACTGCACGCCACACGGAGACACCTGAGTGATACCCTTAATGGAGTTCAAGGCTAGACGTACAATGATAACAGGTTGTACGTGTATTACGCATCGACAATGTTCAGACTTGACTCGCCTCTTATTTCGATCGCGGGCAGAGCTGTGGCAGCGCGTGTAGGCACGTCGCCGTTGGATGTTGGGGCTATATCAAAGCTCAAACCTTAGTAACGACACGATAAGAAGTTTTCGAATCCCCAAAACTAGTTGACACCTCTCAGGAAAACGCGAAAACTTGCCACTCGTCGTCAATAGCAGATTTGCTGTACACCCTCCAGCGCGCTCCCACATGCTAGCATGGCGCCGGACGATAGAAGGCGCTGTGATCGCAAAATGGCCTTACAGGTACTTGCGAATATCTGTCGCAACGCAGTGACAAATCTAGGCCTTAAGTTTAGCACAAAGAAATCAGGAATTATGATCTTTAATGAAGAAGCGAGTTAATCATTGCAGGCTATATTTATGTTCACTGCAGGACGAAGGCCTCTCCCGGCGATCTCCAATTACGCCTGTCTTGCGCTAGCTGATTCCAACTTGCGCCTGCAAATTTCCTAACTTCATCACCCACCTAGTTTTCTGCCGTCCTCGACTACGCTTCTCTTCTCTTGGTATCCATTCTCTAACCCTAATGGTCCGCCGAGTATCTATCCTACGCATCACATAGGCCTGCTCAACTCCATTTTTGCCTCCAAATGTCAACTAGAATATCGGCTATCCCCGTTTGCTCTCTGATCCGCACCACTCTCTCCCTTTCTCTTAACGTTAGGCCTAACATTTTTCTTTCCACCGATCTTTGTGCAGCCCTTAACTTGTTCTCTAGCTGCTTTGTTAACCTCCAAGCTTCTGCCCCATATGTTAGCACCAGCAGAATGTAATGACTCTGCACTTGTCTTTTCAATGACAGTGGTCAGCTACCAGTCATGATTTGCCAATGCCTGCCGTATGCACTCCAAGTCTCCAACCCAAGTTTATTCTTCTGTTCGTTTCTTTCTCATGATTTCCTTATTCTTGCCACTGTCCCCATCTGTTGCCCGTTGACCATAATCCGTGACACTAAACGACGGCAGCGGATCAGAGACGACGGTCGAAGCCGTCTTCTCGTATACTCAGACCTCCGTGTTATAGCCATTGCTTTTGTTTGTTGATAAAAAAAGCGATGACGCTGCTTCAAATATTACATCGGACCATTCACTGCTGTCGCACGTGGCCGTCTCTAGTAGACTTATCATTCTGAAAAAAAAAAAAGGATACCACAACATTATTAACCGATACGTCGCCGTCGCTTGGACTGTATACCATGGACTGGAAGTTAAAACATGGCACATTTTACTTAAAGCACTACGCGAGCCACGCGAATAAGCTTTGCATAAATTGTTCTTACAAAACGTTATGGTCGAAAATCTTCGATTATATAAAACTGAAATTTATTAACTGATTTTGTTAAAATTATTATTATTATTTTTCTGCTGAGTTTTTACACTTATTATGGAAACTTTCAGGCAGTCGTGTTCAAAGTGAATTTTGCTTGATCTTTATATGACTCATATTCCGAGATATTCACACCGTAATTCGTCACTAACCGTGGCCGCTTTCACCCGCTGAGGTATAGGAATCTCGAAGCGAAGACGCGTCCCAGAGGCTCCAGAGTGACGCAGCTCGAGGCGTAGTCGTTTATCCTCTTCGACGAGCGACAGCTAAAGCGCAACTTCCTATCTTGCACGCGCGTTCGAAAAGCCAACGTTTGGTTTCGCCTCACGCGATTGGCCTAGATTGGCCTAGGCCGCGATATCGGCGCGGCCAGGGCCCAATCGCGTGAGACGAAACCGAACGTCGGATTTTCGAACGCCTACAAGATAGCGGCCCTGTTATCTCCACCCTGCTTTCCGATAAGCACGCAGCGCGTGACGGGCTGCATTACTCTGAAGCGCCATGCTCGTCCTTCTCATTTCACTTTTGACTCCTTTCCTTCAGTCAGGATAGTTCATGTGTCCACCGACGCGTCAGATAGTTATGAAGCCCGCGGACTATATTCTCCCATTAAGCTAGCAGGTAGAGCGGACATTTCGGAGCAGACTTGGCCTCGACCTCATGGTTTAAACTGAGATTAACAACCAGTGCGTCTTTATAGGTCTTGGTATTCACGTACGGTAGTTTGCTTGTTTTGCCAGCGTTGACAGGGCTGGGTACACGAAGAGAGCGATGCGGTGCGAGGGTTAGGGTGAGGCTGTGTAGCCGCTGTACTACAAGCTACATTCGTGCGTCGCCTCTTTCTCTCTAGTTTGTCGGAGAGCTCAGGCTGCCAATGTATGCAGTGTAGAGGTTTCTCTGGTTTCCCTTGTAACTATTGATATTGTTTGGTGGGTTTTGGATATGCCCTGACGCCTTTACTATTCCATATCATGCACTTTTTTCTCTGCTTCCTTTTTATGAAGATGGCGTCACTTATCGCCATGTATACAAGACGTGGTTCATCCTGCAGTCATTTTATGTTATTCACTTCCGCAGAGATGGCCGCTCCCGTAGTAGATTCGTGAGGCTACCGCCTGCTAACTGCGTGTACCGTCGTGGACTCTCGTTGACTAGGCGATGCCTGATGAACGTCACTGCATTGAGAGATGCTGAGAGGCAAGGGCATCGATTAACGAACTTGAAATGAATCTAAAAAGGTGAGCGGTCGGTTCAAGTTCACTTAGGTCAGACTCATTCAGCGCGCCGGACAGACATCACTAAGAAGAAAGAGAACAATTCGAAGTCATCGCTTGGTGTTGTCTCTCTTCTACTTCGTGTGCGTTCAGTGCAGTGAACTATTTCGTTCAAAATTGGAACAATTGGATCCGTTTGACTGGCGAAACACGCATCAGTGAAAACACGTCGGACCACCACTTACCGTCTTACCGTATGCAGAAGTGCTAACTAATTAACTAACTAACTAACTAACTAACTAACTAACTAACTAACTAACTAACTAACTAACTAACTAACTAACTAACTAACTAAAATAAAATAAAATAAAATAAACTCAACCAACCAACCAAACTAGTTGCCGGGCTTCGACTCCCGGCGTCGCATTTCTATACACATCAAGGGAAACATTCGTCTGAGACCAGTTTGGTTGAAAATCACTTAAAATTAGACCACCTAAATAATCTAACCAGCTGAGCAACTAAGTTTACTAATCCAGCCTAATGACTCGAAGCTGTCGTGGCTTCCTGAAGTCATGCCGGATGAAGAGTCTGAAACGTTGCGTTGAACAAGTAAACCTTGTTAGAGGATGTTTAATTTGTCTAATTTGCATATGTATAGAATCATTCATGAATAAGCGTCAAATGAGTCACTGCTTTGCAGAGCACGCGTTTTAACGTTCGTGTTATGACCAGTGCTTTCGAAAGTGGGACTGAGCTGAGTTTTCATTTTGTGTTGTGTGTCCTCTACTGTCTTACGTACAGTTGAGTGGTCAAGGTTTAAAGAGTATATGGATGACTTATGTCGGGAAGGCTTTTCACACAATATAGAAGATGCAACCGCGGAAGCAATGAAAGCGTTCATGTGCTCGCTGACGAAGTCAACAAGGCGAACACACCTCGACACAGAACTGGAGAGGCTGCGTGCGGCACGCCGACAGGCGGAAAGAAGGTTTGGCGCACGAAGTCCGTTCTAGATCTGAGGGCTTCACGACGCATACAAAAGAAAGTCTAGCGTCGTATGGATAAATTGGAAGACAAGCGATGGAAATCTTTCTGTCAGACGCTTGATCCCCGAAGATCGCTCTCGCACATATGGAGAACGGTTAGGGGTATTCGCTCATGTCCGCATCAAATGAAGCCCTTTGCTGCTCTTGCTCTCTACCAACGCCGCTCGCAGTTTGAAGTGGCTGAAGAGCTTTGTGTGCGGGTTGCTGGGTCCGTGATCATCACTTCTGACGCGGCACTGAATGATTTCCCTGAGGCACGTGTACCAGAAATGAGCGTGCCATTTTCACATTAAGAGCTCGACGCTGCGTTGGTGACCTGTAGGCTTTCTTCGCCACCAGGACCAGATGGCATCACGTACGCTGCCCTATGCCACCTTGAACATGACGCACCTAGTGAGCTGCTCAGCTACTACAATGAGTCTTGGCGAAATGGCGTCGTTCCTAAACAACAGAAATCGAGCCGCTTGATCCCCATTCTGAAACCTGGATAGTCTCCGATTGATTTATCATCATATCGTCTGATTGCGCTTTCGAGCTGCGTCGGCAAAGTGATGGAAAGAATGATTCTTGCTCGCTTAGAACGGTACCTCGAGCGATTCATCATCTATTCGGATGCTATGGCTGGCTTTCGTCGAGGTCGCTCATCCATCGACAATGTTATTGACCTCGTTACCTGGGTCCAAGAACAGAAAATGCCCAAGCGCCTATCAGTTGCCTTTTTTCTTGATGTCAAAGGACCATACGACAACGTCGCCCATGAGGCCATACTGAACGTACTTGAGGCTGTGTAAGTTGGTGGCCAGATGTATCAATGATTCGGGACTATTTAACTGAGAGGTGTTTTTTTCTAACAGACTGAAGACTGCCCAACTTCGGAACATTACATCTGCCGCGGTGTGCCGCAGGGTGGAGTGTTGAGCCCTATATTGTTCAACCTCGTCTTGGTAGGACTTGTGGAGTATTTACCACGGACAGTTCATGTCTCCGTATACGCCGAAGACATTTGCACCTGGGCCTCTGCAGTGACTCGGCCTCAGGTGCGGGCCAGGCTTCAGCGGGCGGCAACCATGACGGCGTCTTATCTACGAGAACAAGGCCTCAATGTGCCTACTGAAAAGTGCGCATTGGTTGGCTTTACACGCAAACAAATGTTATTGTATCCCGTTTCGATCAACGTTGAAGCTGTGTCCTACGTTAAGACGCATCGCTTTCTGGGTGTCATCATCTACAGCAACCTCTCGTGGACCCACACTGCGTCTATCCGAAGAAGTTATTTGTTATTGCTCAGGTCTTGAAATTTCTCTGCGGGAAAAATCGGGGGTACACCAGTCCATTCTATGTTGCGGCTGTACAGGGTACTGTTCTTGGGACTCCTTCGTTGCAGTCTGCCAGTTTTCTGAACTACATGCAAGACGAACATTCGCGCTCTGGGGAGCGTAGAGGAGGGGAGCGCTCTGGGGTGCCTGCGACAGCCTCAAGTGAATTTTACTATTCCCGGAATTACCAAGAAGGCCAATCATCCGCCACAGGCTCTGAAGCAACTGACGCTCGTATTACTGCACCAGACATATCATGACCACACACACACACACACACACACACACACACACACACACACACACGCACACGCACACGCACACGCACACGCACACACACACACACACACACACACACACACGCACACGCACACACACGCGCACACACACGCACACGCACGCGCACGCGCACGCACGCACGCACGCACACGGACCATGGCTACACCCGTCACTGACACAAATAGCAATTCGGGCACTTGTACACTACTTGAAGTGCACCGGTTTAAGAGACCACTTATAGTGTCCCCGTACATCGTCCCACGTGTGCTCAGTACTCACTCTCTCCCTCTTTTCCTCTTTCTATTCCCACTTTCCCTTACCCCTAGTGTAGTGTAGCAAACCGGACGCTCGTCTGGTTGACCTCCCTGCCTTTCCTTTCCTTTCTCTCTCTGACCCTATACTGACATCGAAAAATGGGCCGAATCCGAAAAAAAATTATCACTGACTACTGCCGTAAAATCTTGGAATAACCGTGGAACCTCATGACTTAGAAAGAGCTTATCGCCTCAATCGTCATTCGGTTGGTAAAATCGTCCCATAATTGTGAAATTCATGCGTTGCAAAACTAAAGACGTAATCTTATCAAATGACCGTAACCTAAAAAATACTGACTTTGGCATTGGCGAGGCCTTATCGCACCCCGTTCGACACGCGCGTAACGAACTTGTTGCATTTGCCAAAGCTACATCTGTCACGTTTTTTTTTCCGCTTTAAGACCCATCGGCTCGAAACGTTATGTTTTTCATACCTCATCCAACACCCTTAAAGAAATCGCTAAGCAATCGTTCCGTCGCCATGCTGCAACGAAACGCCAACGCGCAGCACTTTCCAACCTCCTCTCGTTTTCCGTGATATTCACTAACCATCCGCAGGTGCCTTCCAAAGCGTGAACTCACATAGAACATAACTTCATCATCCAGGAGCAACATACTGATACTAACTGAAACTTGGTTGAACGATAACGTTTCAAATGCCGAAATCCTATCTGATTTACCCGAATTTCATGTGTACCGTAGCGACCGAAAAGGGTCGCCCGGGGCGGGGGGTTTTCTTGTCGGAATTCCCCGAGGAGGCACATCCGACATTGAATCATTATGGCTCATCTGTCACGCTCCCCCCGTAACAGTGCTTCTTGTCGTTTGCTGTAGACCACAACAGACTAATCCAGACTACTGTCGATATTTGAGCAATATTCTGAAAGAACTTGTTGCCACTTAACCAAGTGCGCCCATTCTCCTTTTCGGTGACCTTAATTACCCGGACATTGAATGGCAGAATCTAGGTACTTTCTCAATAACATGCCATGCAGAGGCCAAGAACTTCATTGAAATATGTTTAAACTTAACCCCAGTCAGTCAGTCTCAGAACCAACGCTCATTACGCAAGAAACCGCGTACATCCTTCACCCAATACTCACTAATACCCCTGCGAACCTGTCATCCATCAGTTCACACCCAGAAATCATCGACCATAAAATCATGCATCCACATGCTATATTCTCATTTCATTCCGCTCCAAAGCTCATATCCGCGAAAACAATATGTCCTTACGATAAAGGGAACTACGATGTAATAACGGAAGATATTAATACTTTTTTTTTCGCGTACGAATTCATGTTTCACACTCACACTGTTCATAAAAACTGGTCGATATTCAAAAATGAATTAAATCTGCTCACTACGATGTTTATCTGAAGGGTCACCTTTTATATTAACTACAACAAGCCGTGATTTATTTCACATCTAAAACGACTAGAAAACAAAAAGAAACGGTTGTTCCGTTCAGCCAAATGCAGCAGCACTCAGGCTGGTTTGAAAAAATACCTTGAAGCTGAAAAATCATACTTACTTGCGATCCGGAACGCCAAGCACTCATTTTAACACAGTGACTTACCAAAGCTACTAATCAGCAATCCCAGACAATTTTGGCAAGTTTTAAACCCTAGACACACTCATGATATTACACTTACTATAATCACTCGGATGAACCAGTCACTGACCATGAGCGTGGGGAAATATTTAACAGCGCATTCACATCTGTCTTTACTAAAGAACTTGACGCGCCTTCACAGTTACCATCAGTTAACATGGAAACATTTATGCCAGCTATCACCCTTATGCATTTATGCCAGCTATCAAACCTTATGCCAGCTATCACTCTGCCAGCTATACCCAGAGAAGGGAAGTGCAGTCGTGGACGGCAGAAAACTAGGTGGGGTGATGAAATTAGGAAATTTGCAGGCGCAAGTTGGAACCAGCTAGCGCAAGACAGGGGTAATTGGAGATCACAGGGAGAGGCCTTCGTCCTGCAGTGGACATAAATATAGGCTGATGATGATGATGATCACCCTTTTCAAGGAAGGCATTGCATCCATAATTGATACCATAAAACTTTCTTCATCAGCCGGTGTGGACTCGATAAATTCAAAAAGCTTCTGAAATATGTAAGATCAATTTGTGCCGCACATTTATCTTTGATCTTTCCACAATCACTCTCCTCAAGAATCATTTCACATGACTGGTATATGGGAAAGCTCGTTCCAGCGTTTAAATCAGGTAACAGGAACTCACCCCTGAATTAGAACCCCATTTCAATAATTAGTGTGCCCTGCAAAATCATGGAACATGTCATGCACTCTCACATTATAAGTTTCTTGCACTCATGCCATTTCTTCCATTCTGCACAACCTGGGTTTCGTAAAGGCCTCTCCTCCGAAACACAATTAGCGCGCTTCCTTCACGACCTGCACAGTAATCTTGACCGTAACATGCAGACTGATGTCATCTTTCTTGACTTTGAGAAAACTTTTGATAAAGTTGCAAACCGCCGCCTTTTACTAAAACTTTCACAACTGAACCTACATCCTAACACTCTTCAATGGATTGAGCAGTTTCTAACTGATCGTTCTCATTCATCCTATTTTAAATATCACCTGTCTAACATGCCCCAGTCAAATCAGGCGTTTGGCAATGATATATATATATATATATATATATATATATATATATATATATATATATATTCGATGATCAAAAGTTTGATCAGCGAATAAACCACGCGGTTTTCTCAAGCGCCATCTCCGTCTTGCCTCCCCCCCCCCCTCCCTTACATGTAACATTACTCGCGTATAAATCACTTATTAGACCAAAATTAGAATACAGTCGAACCCGGATATATCGAACCCACATATAACAAATTATTATGTATATCGTACAGCTGTAAAATCCCCTTGAAAATCCCATGCGAATGTATAGGGCTGGTGCACGCGTATATAGAACGCCAGTTCACCAGCGCGTTCGATATATCGAACGCGGCGACACGCCGAAGACCTCGAAGTGCACTTCTTTGTGCACTTTGAGATCTTGTGGCACTTGGAGGCGGACAAGAGAATGTGCAGTCAGTTGAGCCGTGTGGGTCGTGTGTATAATCAGCTGAGTCCCGTCGAACTGTTCGGCTAGCCCGCGTGCTACCTGGAACGTCAACATTCCTTTTTTCCGACTTTCGTGGCGCCGTCGTGTGAGTTGAGTGAGTTCATTTTCCGCAAGCGATGGCCGCTGCAAATGTAAAGAATAGAATCAACTTCGACTTTACAATGAAGTTGAAAGTGATCCAGCATTTTGTTTTTGCAAATAAATAAAGTGTGCTTGCCGTTTTTTCCCGAGTTGCGTGCAGTAACTTAGCGGACCTCGGACGCACCAATCAGTAAGCCGCCGTTTGCCTCAGGGCCTATTCGGTGCACGTTCAAGAATATCCTGTGGTCAAAATCATTCCGGAGCACTCCACTACGGCATCCCCTTGCTGTGCCTGTTTCGGGACGTTAACCCTTATAATTTAATATTTTTACACCCTCCCTTCTTCCGAATAATCTCTAGAGGGTTGAACTTTGGCTGACGAATAAACTTTTCTCATTAGTGGAGAAAGAGGCTGTCACAGGTTTTGCAGTGAGTCGCGGCTGCGTCTGTTTGGGCGCCTGCTGGAGCAAAATGCCTTAGAGAATGCAGCGCTCTGCTGCAGTGCTCCTTCCTCTGTCATGCAAATTGCGACTTCGCAGATGGACCGCCTGCTTGTCGAGTGGAAAGTTCTGCAGCCATGTGCACGCGCAGCTGTAAGTGACGGTGCGAGAAATAATCTGTGAGAATATGAAGCAGGAGCTTTGCAGTAGTAACTCGAACGAGAGACCCCGACGTGTCGTAGTGTCTGGCTGAAATCTGTGGGTCCAGACTCTTTGCGCAGAACTTGCACACGACAATGTTTTGGCGGCGCTCGGCTTCGTTGTCACAGGTAACGAAATGACTCGGAACCGATGAGGACGTCGTCGCATGTTTCTAGCTGTTCTTTCTTTCTTTCTTTCTTTCTTTCTTTCTTTCTTTCTTTCTTTCTTTCTTTCTTTCTTTCTTTCTTTCTTTCTTTCTTTCTTCTTTCCTTCTTTCTTTCTTTCTTCTTTCTTTCTTTCTTTCTTTCAAGTTTGTTATAGCTCGCGACGTGTGAGTGTTTAGCTTGTCTGTCACTTGACCTTATTAATTTTCCTCGGCCAGCATAAAATGCGTAATTTACTTCGTACCGACTGCAAAACACCTTCGCCGCATACAGCTCTTTAAGAGGTGAATAAGCTCACGGGGGCGTCGACCGACACGACCGTCAGCGCCGTGTCGCGGGGCACAGCTTAGACTAAAATCGATAGTTGAGCAAGATGCATGGTATGGCGTTCATACCGAATACTGAGGGGGGCAGCGCGCAAAGAAGGAGACGACACAACGCTGCACTGGCAACTAAGTGCAGCGCCGTATCGTCTGCTCTTTGTGTTCGGTCTTTGTGCGCTGCCCCGCCTCACTATCTACGAAAGTAGCGATGACAGGTGCATTGCCACGGAGCATACTTTTGTCCGAGCATCGTGTGCTAGGCTATTCTGTTAAGGTTCTCATAGCCCCTGCTGCATAGCCGCTTCCAACGCAAGCAAGAATGCCCGCACGTCCTCCTGCG
This sequence comes from Dermacentor silvarum, assembly GCF_013339745.2. Taxonomy (NCBI): domain Eukaryota; kingdom Metazoa; phylum Arthropoda; class Arachnida; order Ixodida; family Ixodidae; genus Dermacentor; species Dermacentor silvarum. The sequence goes on from NC_051154.1 coordinate 243,460,957, forward strand.
CGCATAATGCTTACAATAAGCGGTTGCGAACGACAGATGTGCTGATAAACAGCAGTGGCTATGCCGGGTTAATCGAAATGGCCTAGCTATGGTGGCCGGACGGGGAGGTGAGAACATCGCGGCGCTGAGTGCACTGGCAATTCATGACGGTGATAGGGGGCGCTAGCGCAGCTTTTTAGATGCCTGCTTTCGGGTGACACCGCAGTAACTGGCTGTTGCGACGTGGAGTACTCTCCTGTTTTCTAGGCGTCTTTGGTCATAACAGTTTATTTAGAACTTCTATACACCATCACGACAGAAGCGATCATGAATAAGCCTTTCAAACGCCAAACACATTGTTTTGGATCTCGTGCAAGCCGTTGTTCGGGTCTGTTAAATCTTTCCCTACCATGGGGGAAAATAGGTGTTCTTTGTATGTTACGGCAGATGTTTTTTTCTGAAGGAACTACTGCACTCAATATTTAATGCAATACATAAACAGAAAGCCAAATGAATGCACTTTTCACGCATAAATGTTTTATTAACGAGATTTATGTCATAAAAAAGATATGAATTGTTAAAATCAAGATTGTGCGATAAAATTGTTCGTAAAGACACGCTTGTATCTACTAAGAAAAAAAATTACGAAAATTATGAGATATAAAAATGTATTTCCGTCTATTAAGCACTATCTCCGAAAAAATCAAAAGTTTTCATTGAACAGGTATTTTGCTACAAAAATTTAACTGCAAGCACTACAGGTGGGCGTGCCGGGCTGGTTTGCGTCGTCGTCGCTTTCAGACTCCGACGAAAAGTCAGCGTCCTCTGACTTGCTGCTATTCGATGTATCGATAAGATCAGCCGCAGAGGCAGTGGGAGCGCGATATCTGCGATCTTCCGATGCGCGCGCACTGTTTCCGGAGCCGGACATTTTTGCGTTCTGCTTTGACGATCGCGAAACTTCGGAGCGCGTTTAAAAATCACCGCTTGGCGGGAAAAAAGGCAAACTGCTTAGAAAACAAAAATACAGTTTCTCCTCTTTCACGTACGATGGCGCAGTGTGTCCGTGAGTGCCACGGAAGGTCTCGAAATCGGCGTTTTGAACCATCGATAGCGGGCGGCCATATTTTCGTTCTCCTGTGACAATCGCGAAACTTCGCAGCGCGTTTAAAAATCATTGCCTCGTGGGAAAAAAAAGCGAAATGCTTAGAAAACTAAAACATAGTTCTCCTCCTTCACGTCCGATAGCGCAGTATGTCCGTGAGCGGCGCGGAAGGTCTCGAAAGCGGCGTTTCAAACCATCGATAGAGGGCTAACCATGCCCAATGGGCGCGGTACGGAAAGAGTTACGGTGCTCGGAAAAAGTAATGTTGTCGCACGCGAGCTGCTAGAGGCTTAATTTATTCGGTAACAATCTGTGGGAAGGTTTCATTTCGACTTGTTGGACTCAGATAATTTAATAATTGGTATTTAGTAATTAGGTACTTAGTAAATATTTATTGTTATTTAGTAAATATTTAGTAATTGATTTATTACGTGACATGCTACGTAGCCCGAACCATGATCAGCAAAAGTATATGTGACGAGTGCTCGTGATCGCTCATATGCCCACCTGTTTGTGAAATGCCTGCGCATGCTATTTAATCAAGGAAGAAGACAGGGGAGGAGTGCTTTGCCCGTCTAAATAACTGCAGACATTTATCGCAAACGTGGTAGACTCGTTTACGTACAGCTTCAGCTTCAGCAAACTAAAACCGAATGGCATGTTGGGCTTGCTTTCTGCGTTGACAAGAAATCGACTCACTCCTGTTGGTTGCACGCGACACTCGAAAGAAACTATTAACAGCCTCATGAACTTCTTGCAATGACAAGACTGCATTTCCTCGTAAATGCACACAACAACGCGAGAAGGCAAACGGCACCTAACGTGCTATTGGAAGCCTCGCCGCGTTAGGTGAATGGGCCTGCACCTATGGTTTCTTCTGATTGTGGTTTTAGAACGGTGACGCTTAAGATATAGCAAAATAAACATGCCGTGTTTCAACTCTTTGGACACTGTGTTTGTATGTGTGTGCCTCGAGATGTAGCAACTCAGAGTACCTTCACTCACCAACCACGGAGCTTTCATACGACAGCTGGAAAATGAACGGCCACGCACTGAAAAAAAAAAGAAAGAAAAAAAGAAAGAAAAAAAAAGAAGTAAAAAAATAAAGAAAAAGAAACTGTCCTTAAAGGCTGTACATAAATTAAAACGGTTAAAGAAGGTGCCACCCTTATGTAAAACTGAGCATTTACTCAGCAGCTCAGGAAATGCCACGCGTCTCGGATCGGAGCGCCTGGCACGCCGGCCGGCAGCGTTCTAGTCACATTCCTTGCAGAGTTCAATTTATAATTCGCATCTCGTCGCTAAGCACTGCTTCTTATTATTTAGAAAAAAGCGTCTAACACTATAGTGGTCGCGATATACGACGCCTATAGAAAGCCGCCTGTATACGAGCGGCGGGACGCACGTCATCACACAACGAACGCAGAGATGCAATCTGTGTTTATTTCGCGCGTCTTGCGCAACGCTGTGTTGGCGCTGAAATCGGGAGCGCGCTTAGGGCGCGCCCCTACAAACACCATAAGCGGAACGGTGACATCGAATATGCGTACAAAAAGCCGCAGTTACGCCCGAAAGGCGAAGCATCCATTGTGAGAGCGAAATTAGTAGACAGCTCTACGAAGTAAGGATAGTAGTTTTATCGGCCGTATAAACTTGGGAAGTATTCGCTTACGAACTAAGTTAACGAGCATGGTGCCTGCGCGCGTGATTGGGCCGCCATGCTCGCGGTCGTGAACTACGCAGTTGCTGTCGGAGTCTTACGTGACAAAACCACGATAGAATTATGCGGCACGCCGTAGCGGGGGACTCAGGATTTATTTTAAGCACCTTAGGTTCTTTAACGCGCACCTCAGTCTGAGTTCACGGGTACTTTTTGCTCTTCGTTCCCATTGAAATGCGGCCGCCACGCCCGTAATCGAACCCGCGATCTAAAGCCCGTTTCACATGTTGCAATTTTGTCTGCGAATTCGCACGTGCGAATTCGCAGCTGCGGAAAATAGGCTGCCGGACCCTTCGTGCGTGCGTTTTTTTGATGTTAGGTGTGCTGAACTTCTCTGCGAAAAACGCAGATGTGTTGGTGGCCACTGTAGCGGTGGAAACAGACGACCAATAGGAGGCGGCTCGCTCATATGTTATCGCCAGTCAAAATGCTTAACGAGTATGCGAAAAACGCAGCTGCCGTAGATCCATGTGAAACGGAATTGCGAATTTCGCATCTGCGGAAATCGTAGCTGCGAAAAACGCACTGCAAAATCGCACCATGTGAAACGGGCTTAATTGTGTCAAGACACGAACGAGCTTAGCTCCAACGTTATTCTCCAGGGCTTCGTAGTATGTTTCACTCTTTTTTTTTTCGATGAGACTCTTCAGTTAATTTACGTTGACGGACTCGTCAAAATCCGAACGCTTGCGCTCGCGGATTCCGTTTTGCCCTGCGGATCGTCACGAACGCAGAAGCGCGGGAGTGGAAACGGATGGCTGATCTGCAAATGTGCGAGCGAGTGCAATTCCAAGTGACTTGGAATTGCACTCGCTCGCACATTTGCTATGTGCGCAAACTATGCCCTCAAGCGCTGTTTTACCGCACCATCTGAAGTGTCACTGCGTGGACCAGCGGCTGCATTAGTTCTGTGGTGAACTGAGTCAGGGGATCGTACTGCTGTTTCTTCCATGGGTTGCTGTCTATATTCAATACCTTCCACCCTGACGCATGCGGGTTGCTGAGGCAACGGGACAACCTAGTTCTTCAGGCAGCAGCAAGCGATCGCGCTGGCGCCGAAACAGACCCCGCACTCCTTTATGACCAATGTAAAACGCTGACTGAAGTTTCGGACGCTGTGTATGGTGTCTCGGTCGATTTGTGCAACATAACGCGCGCACTGACGCGGACGCGGTGGCCGTGAACAATTTTTCGCAATCAGTTTGTCGCCCCCCCCCCCCCCCCCCCCCTTCCACAGACACACACACTTTTCTTGGCATGGCAATTTCAGGGCGTAAGAATGGCATACGGCCAAGGTTTTGGTCAACTCGGCTACTTTCGCTGCTGGATGCTGAGGAAGCGCCACTTTTTTTTGGACTGGCCGATTTTTCGGATGGGTTCGCGGCCCCTAGGGAGTCCGGAAAATTGGACAGGAAAAACTACGTAAGCTTTTCGTACCGCTGGTGGTAACTTTTTACAAAGGAGTGCTCCATCTTGGAGAATACATTTATAGGAGCAAAATCATGCTGAAGGTTGCCAAACGTTTCCTAATTCTGCATGTGGCCCATCCAAGTGCTTCCGGGATCTTCAAGCACATCTTAGGACAACCACAGCTTTGTCGCAGTCCACACTAAGGACAGCGATAAAGGGAGGGATGGGGTCATTTTTAGTGTTTGGATTGAATTTATGAACCAGGTGACCACTTACTGCTTTCACATGCATTGTCAACTGTAAACGCCCCATATAATAGTTTGCAATCGCTTTCATAAACCTGCCCCGAAAGTCCATTTTACTGCTCCAAAACGCATTTATGGCTGCTCCAAAAGCTGCTCCGAAAGGGGATGGGCCAGTAGCATCACTGCAAGTCCTGCCTCAGGACATTGCGTTGCGACTTGATTATTGCGATAGCAATTATACGTACACTACAGGCGAATTTCCGCAGTCGTCGGCGCGCGCTAGGAGGGAGGTAGGGCAGGGTACCGGTGCGAGCTTCTACATCGGCCGCGGCTGCGCATGGCTTGGCTGGACACGGCCGCACTCATCCTAAGTTGTAGGTTATCTGCGGTGGGCTCGAAGGCTAGCTTACCTGAGAAAGCTGATGGCTTCGCGTGCGCTGTGTTCTCGCGCGCCTAGTTCATGTCGAAGCGAGAGACAACGCAAAGGTGAATTCGCTCGCCGCTGGTGCTGCTGTCCCCAGCGTTCTGACAGCGAGTATCGAGTGAGATGTGTTCGCGTTTGCCTGTGCCCGCGTGACATAATGCTCGTTCATTTAGTGGGTAAGTGCATGCTTACAGCACATTGTACAGCTGATATAGCTACTTACCTTATTGCGTATAGCTGTCTAATAATTTGCAATCGCGATCAATGCTTCGTCTTTCGGGCGAAAATGCTTGCGACTTTTTATGAGACTGCCTTCTGCGTTGACCGCTCTCTCTCGAAAAAAAAAGCGATGAGAAGAAGATCGCTGATGCTCGGCACAGCTCTACACTATACACCTCACTTGCTTTGTAAGCGGGCGAAGCCAGCAGACCGCGCTTCCATTAATTTTCCCGCCGCTTTTTTCTTCTTCATTTCTCTGCCCGGCTGTTATCATCCTCCCTGCTTCGCTTTCCACGCGAGCCTGCTTGCTTGCCTGCCCACTGGGGTGGGCTGACGGGCAGGCAGAACAGCAGACTGATCCGTCACAGTAAGGTCGTTATCCTCGCAGGAGATTAATCACTGACAGACGCGCACGGCCGGCCGGCCAGCCGGTTTATCGCAACACACGGCGGCTCGGCAGCAGCACCGCGTAGCGGCGGCTAAAGGCTAAACGACAGTCACAGAAGAGGGAGCAATGTTAACAAGACCGGGCTCCGGACTATATAGCGCCGAACGAGTGGAAAGTAATATACAGCGTGCCAGACGGGGGGGATATATAGTGGAAGAAGGACCGCTCGTTCGTGAAGCATCGTTAGACAAAAGAGGTTATTAAAGTGACCGGTGGAGCAAACAGAGACGAAGTAACCGCAGCCGGCTGTTTTGCAGTTGGAGAAACCTTGTTGGCCACCATCGTTGAGCCTCAGCGTGGTTGTGTTTAATTTCAATACTAGTTCCAGTCAGAGCTCCACTTTTTTTTCCCTTCTTTTTTTTAGCTAGTATTAGTTTACTATCTGCGGCCGCGGCGTCGTTACAAAATAACAAATTTTCGTGGTTTCGTAGAGAGACCCATAAATTAAAGGGGCGCACTTCTAACAGTTCATTTAACTCCTGTTGTCAGGGCACTGCTTGACTTATAAGGTCTTTGGCCTATATGGCGCTCTTGAAAGGCCCGTTGTGCGATCAAGCGAAGCATTTATGCTTAAGCTTCAAATACTAGGAACAAATGGGGCAGAGGTCATCGCATCGATCAGGTCATTCAATGCGCTTGAATCTGTGAGGAGGACGTGAACCCCGAGGAAGCGCTGTAGGAAACGTTACTCTCGATATCGGTTTGCGGCTGCAACACTTTCCTCTATAAGGACGTTTCGACGGGAAATATCGCAACAAATGTTTTTATTGCGCAATTATATGGACACTCCAAGCGCATTTCTGCCGCCGACGTCGTCGTCGTCGCCGTTGCGGTGAGGTTCCGTACAAAGTCCAACGGCGATAAATTCGTCGCCGCGCGCTGTGTGTGCGAGTGAAGGCGTGCGAGGGTGAGCCGGCAATCGCGGCTCAATCTAGCGAACGCGAGGGAGGAAGGCAGGTCCGAAGCGCGTGGTCTTCCTTCGCACGCGAGGCACGGGGGCGAGGAGAGGGAGAGGGGGGTGCGTTCAGCCCCGTCGGCTGCTGCTCACAGCGCGGCCGCGCGGACAACGTACCTTGAGAGCGATCTGCGATGTGTGGGCGAAGTGCGCGTCAGCACATCCCTCATCTTCAAAGCGATCTCCGATGGGGGCAACGTGCATGCGCCGAGTGCCGGTAGCTTCGTATGTGCTTTGATTTCGACGTTTAGTTCGCGTTGAAGCGAGGCGAGAGACAGCGCGAAGGTCAATTTGCCCGCTGCTGCTGGCGCGCTTTCTCACTCCGGCATTTTCAAAGCGAATTCCCGCCGTCATCGAACGAGATGAGTTCATGCTTACCTGTGCGCGCGTGACACCGTGCTTGTGCATTTAGTTGGTAAGCGAATGTTTACAACTTTACACGGCCCATTGAACTACTATCCTTGCTTCGTATAGCTCTCTGCTAACTTGCGATCGCAATCGATGCTTCACATTTCGGGTGAAACTACGACTTTTTTTCAAGGGCCATTGCTATGGACCTCAGTTGTGAGAAAGTGTGTGTCATCGCCATCGCCGTACGTTTCATTTCTATTCGTTTTTCATAAAAGAGAACTGAAACGATTAATCTTTTACTTCATTCTTTATGGCAACCTCTCCCTACTCATCTGGTAAAGACACGTTTGTTACCTTTCCTGCTGTCTTGAAGTTTCCTGACTACGCTTTTCTGGCCACGCATATTTCGGCTGCAGCATTTCATTCATTCATTCATTTTTTTTTCACTCAAGCGCGATGACGTTCCCACCGCTTGTTTTCTGCCATAACCGTTAAACATGCATGGATTGAGAAAACTTCGTAGTGGAATCGAGGTCTTTATTACTCGTGTGACAATGTTTTTCACTTTGCATATTCACTTATCTTTTTCATTACATACAGGTTGCTGGAACATCGGTTCTCGTACTCAGCCGTGGCCCTCAAGAAAGACACCTACACCATAACATCCGAGATTCAATCTTTTTCCTACCAAGCCAGGCCAGCTCTAACAGCTGGGCGTTCCGAGCTCGCGCACAAGAGCTGAGCCCCTGCAGCGCGCCACAGCCAGTGGTTCTCCTAGGAGCCGGCGGGAGGTGCCAGAAAAGCTTTAAAATTAAACCAACCGTTACCAGTTTGCTACTGCAAACAATCGTTCCTTCCCATTAACTGTTGCGGAACTGAATGCGTTGAAAGAATGGTTGTTTAGACGGGCTGCTTTTGTTAGTTATAACAACGGCCTAACCAATAGCCCCACCTTCTCTACTAGAGGCTTGTTGCTGCTTGGGATGAAAAATACAGCAAAATTGCTAACTTGAAGTGGAGGCGAGTAAGTACAGAAAAGCGCGCCGACTAGCTTATTCCATCTTGCATCCACATGGCATCAGTTCTTTCGTTTCGAAGAGCTGACGCGTCTCCGCAATTGACAGTACTAGCTGGTGCCGGTAGGTAACGCAGATTTTTGCGAACCTCTGCATACAGAGTGTCCTAAGTAACGCTAGCGAAGCTGTTGAAAAAATCCAAGAACATCTAAGCACTTCCTCTGAGTTGTGAATAACTATTGTCCAATAGAACGCCGCCGAGCGGTCCTTCGAGTTATGAACTCCTCGCTGGCAAGCGAGCTGATTGAGACGCTTGGCCAACGCCTCCTAGATAACATAAGGCCGGTGCATTTTGATCCTTGACGTTAGGCTACCTTGCCTAACGTGACAATACCGGATGCGGCAGCAACATGGCAATCTACTACACGTAGCTACATCTTCATCTCTGCATTTAAGCAATGAAATCCAGTTTTTACCACCGCAAACCTAAGGAGATGTGATTTTTTTCACGTACATGGAGACGCAGTTTTTGGCATCTATCCAATGGTATTTAAAATTTAACCATTGTTTTTCAAATTTATAACATAACAGTACATAAATGAAGACCGATTATGTCCCATAGTTGTGTTCGGGTCTCAGGAGGTAACACGCATATTTCAAGCAGAATTATTAGCGATTGTGCTATCTTTACGGAAACTTCCCAAAAAGGCCTTATTAACTGTTATTGGGACCGACTCGTTTTCTGAATGCACTTACTGCATTCTTGAATTCCAGAATTCCACGAGCATTTTCCTCACTGGTTCTTCCACTCTTACGCCAAGTTCAATTGCTTTAGGCACCGGGTCACAGTGGGGTGTACGTAAGTGAAATGGCTGATTCACTCGCACAAGCATCCCTCAACGGCCTTGTCACCTCTGTTCTGCCGACATGGGATTATGTAACCATGGCTACTTACAGGAATTTCTGCATATCCGAAAATTACGCAAAATTCACTCTACCATTGTCTCCTGAAATCCGTCATTTGTGTTTCCCGCGTAATGATAATCAGAATCTCTCAAGAAAATTTGAAGTTTTCGTTACAAAACTTGATCAGGACCTGGTGAAGAAGCTGCTGGACTTCAGAGACGACTACTGGACCTTCATTTGGAGCCTGTCAGACTACTACTCACTCAATGGCCGCCCTAGAGACCTCCCAAGACGATCCCCGGACAAGGCCCTCCTTGCCACGAAGCATGGAGGCACCATGAAATTTGACTCGGATTCGGCCATCCAGGACATTCACCACCGGTTGAGCCAGAGCACTCGCACTTATACCTTCACCCACGAAAGACTGCAAAAGATTGCCGCCTCTGGCAAGGATGCAACTCAGGGGCCGCGCGAGAAAATGTCCTCATTGAAGTTTGCAGAGCTGGTGCTACTAGCCAGACCAACCAGCCGTGGTTGCAGATGATCTGCATCCACCTCCACAATGTAGAAGACTCAGCGCAGATACAAAAGCTCACCAGCAAGTGGGGTGTCCTGGTGAGAGAACTGCAGGACGACCGAAGTGGCCATATTGGAGACGGGTCGACAAGTGGCGGTCGTGATGAGAAGGCCGCGTTAAAAGGCGCGCTGAACCAGGCCGATGTATTCCAGAGCATTGACCAGCTGCGCGATGAACTGATCAAATGGATAGCGCTTGTCAACAGACCTCACCCAATAGCAATGCCCAAGCGAGAGTGGGTCGGACCGCTCATCGACCGCCAAGCTATCGAATGGAGAACAGAGGAACTCAAGGTGGCGCTTACTTCGCGAGGCCCTATTGGATGTCAAGGTGAAAGCCTATCGACTTTATGATAACGGCTGCGGAGATCTTCACCTAACCATTCGGAAGCACATCCAGGATCTGTACCACCAGTGGAAGACGCCTACGAGCAGAGCAAGCGCAGGTGTTTTCCTTTCTTCCATTTTTGCCAAGCGCTCTTGCTTTCCGCCAGTACTATTGTCTCATGCAGCTTCGCCTGAGCGTAATGCTAAATCAACTTCATTTTCATAGAGACAGCGATAAGCATCGATTATGTTCCGTGGTAGGTATCGGATCTTAAAGGCGCGTATACAAGAAAGAAGCAGACCAAATGGTCCGCATAGAATACACGAACTAGGATCAATGTATTAGTATGCATTACTGGGCCATTCTGGGACATTACAGTGCATGTGTACTGCTGGTTGTGCATGACGGCGCTGTCGTCTCGCTCGTAGAAGGCTGCCTTCACAGCGCTTGCACAGAGGCTCCCTATTTCATAGTTCATAGAATATATTATGGCCAATTTTATTGCCAATATATGTTAAGGATATGTCCCTCCAATTGAAGTCAGGCTTATTGCTGTTGATTGTGTTGTTTTATTGCCATGTGAAATGAGTTTCAAACCAATCTACTGAACGAATCACTGATAACTCTTGAAAAATGGTGTAATGAATCTGCGATGGAGATGAACATAAATAAAACCGTGTGCATGAGCACTTAAAATAAAACTAGCACACATACCTATGTTTATATGCCCTACGGAATATTGGTAATATCGTAATATTTAAAGCATATTTGTCTAACAATTACTAGCAATATTAATTGCACTAAACTCATAAAACGCTTATCTAGATCCGCCAAGAAAAAGCTTGGCCTTCTTTGACGTAAGCCGAAGGATGCTGCACCTGATGTCAAAATAATATTGTAGCAATTAATGGTCCAACCGACTTTATAGTATACTAATGTAGCGTGGGATTCCCACAGCCAAAAACTGACTAAAATATTCGAGCTAATTCGAGAAATAGCTGTCAGAAGCATTTTTTTTGTGCTATGGCAGAAAGCAATCGGTCTGTGCATTGATTCGAAGGACTGTTCTACAGCTATTAACTGGGATGCCACATTGTATTAGCAGTCTCCTGGTCGAGCTTCAGCAAATACCAAACATATGAATACTGCTTTGCATCATTGTACACCGAGACTTGAAGTATTAATGTACGCGTTTTTGCCGCGAACTATAGTTGACTGGAACCGTCTTGGTTCTCATGTGTTGGGTGAGTGCATTTCAATTGACACACTTGAATAAAGACTGGAAATGTCTTTTTTAACATAGAACAGCTATTTCTCGAGGTCTACCAAACACTTCCGTTTCACTGAAACCACTTCGTCGCCGGGCATGGCTTGAAACATAACGAGTCGGCGTGTACTTATAACCATCTGTACTTCCGCAATAGATGAGCCGGTAAACAGATGTGTTCTCTACAGAATTAAGCAATGACATATCCGCCTGCACAAAAATATCCTTACTTCAACAAATATACGCTGCCGCGAGCATCATTCCTTTAAAAATAGAATTGATTTCTTTGACTCTTTTTCCCGTTTTAACGAGAATAGTTTCGTTTTGACCTTTCATCCGTTTTCGTTGTTGGACTTTCTTCGCTAAGGGCACTTGCTCTGACTCACCCGAGATGCGTTACGAGCACGCACGTGCTGTCGCGCGAGAGCTTTGTGGCGTCTGAAAATTTAGATGCTGTGGTAACTGGCCGAGTTATGCAGAGTTTCTCCGGCCACTGGGCTAACTGTTCCAGGCAGTGTTTATCGCAGGATTTCGCAGCAGGTGTCTTGTCTAGATGTACCAAAATGTATCCTTCCATGGGTAATGCACAATTGAATACCATGTACTTGCAGAACTACTCGTGACTGCTTTCACTGTTCCTATGACACTTGACGGCTTTAAATTCAGTGGTCACCGAGTTTGATTTAAAATAGACATAGTAATACATTTTTGTATAAGCTGATGTTGTTCCCCCTCCCCCCCCTCCCCGCCCCCGCTTACAGCCTAGTAGGCTAACATCATTGCCAATAGTGACAATTCATTACAGGCAGTTCCGCAGCAATATTGACAGAGCGGTACCGAAACCGAAACCAATATTTTCTCACTGAGCTCTATTTTGCTTATTTTCACACGCTACTATATTTTGTCACGTCGCATCTTTCTTATATTCTAAAAGGCAAAATAACTTAAGCATTTTTTATGGTGCTACCTCAGAACGTCTCTCAAGTAGCCGCTATATGGCTGGGTATGCCAGGATAAAGCTCATCATCATCATCAAGGTAGCCCCTGCGCTTATATGGCAAGGTCCCCTTTTCACAACATCCGCCACGTCCGTAGCTGTTCGAATCACTTCGCACTGCGGACGTCGATTCGAACACCGTCGGCGATATTTCTGCCTCGAGGTATACCGACTCCAGTTCGCTTCCGCAAGGTGAAGATTGCCTGCAGCTTCAGCACTGCCAGGATCGTCTTTTTGTGCTCGCGGCCATCGTCGAAGCGGACCTTTATTGAACCCATGACAGCCACGATCATGGCCGGTATGACTGCTTCTCGGCTGATCCCGTCTGTTAAGCCCGCCTTCGTTCGAGGCATCTCTGAACGCCGAAGCGCTGATCAGCGCATATTTCGTCGTGCCGCCTTTGATCGACCGAAAGCTGACCAGTGCACCAGGAGCACCGAGACGACGGAGGACATGAGGCGCCAGCCGAGTTGCTCGTGCAGCATCAGGAGTTTTCTCGATAACCTGAGACCGGCGTTCAGTGTGTCCCAGCAGTTCCAGGATTTCCAGAGCGGCTGCTTTGGAGCCGAGTGGGCCGTTTTTGACAAGCTCGTTGAAGACATTTGCGATTGCTACAGACAAGAACACGGAAGAAAGGAGGCGATGACAATCGCGACAGGTGCCTGTGGAAGTCAGCTTACGCATAGGTAAGCGACATTAATGTTTTGGGTCCGTCGCTTCAATTACCCATGTTCCTTCTTTTCCCCTACGGTCGGTAGTGCCTCCTAATTTCAATTATTCAGTGAAAACGACACAGAAAAGCTTTTTGCAATGTCAAATTACGTTGTCTGGTGACTGCCCTTTACTGCTGACGCAAATGTGTTTTGATAGCTTGCTACAGAAAGCTCGATGCCCGCAGAATAGAACCCATGTTAAATGCACACAAACGAACTTTACGTTGGCCTTGAAGACTTTGATGGTTGCTACTGATGCAAGTGAGTGCTGGATAATCGCCTTGAAATTTGGAACGAGTTTTTTTTCGGGGGGGGGGGGGGGCACGTTGCGTTCTGCTCGGCTGCTTGTTGCAGGGCAGTCAGTGCTTTTCTGCATATAATATTACGCGTCAGCGATACCAAAAAATAAAGAACTCGTTGTTCAGGTATAATCATGTGGTGGCGATGCCGCGAAAAATTCTTTGTGAGGGCATAATCACATAACTGTAGCCAGAGCTGGGCATTGCTTAGACTACTGTGCCATTGACAATTTGAGGTTGCGTGTACGTGTGGGAGTCTGGAAGGGGTACATGCATGGATCTAAGGTTTAAGTTTCGGGAGACAGAGTGGTTTGCGAGATGTACACAAGGAAATCCGGACCGCGGACCGGAAATGCTTAACTGTGCAGCTGCTGTTCATTCAGCGAAGTCTAGAAGACGGGTATGACTGCAATGTAACTGGTCATGACTCATAGTTATTTCTTTGTGCGACGCAGTTTGGGAGAAATGCTCGACTCAGTGGTTCCTGCAAGCAACAAGCGCCCAGTGCAGGAGTGCCGGCCTGTGACTTCGCCCGAATACTTCATTGACGTCACCGGTGTCCGGTCGCGTGCCCCTCTACGCTGGACGCTGCTGGTCTGCTCCGAGGAAGCACTCGACTGCGTCATAAAAAATGCTCCTGAGGTGCGTGGCTCTGAGCTCCGTTCCGTGCTTATTTTATTGCGAAAACGATTATATGGACACTCCAGGGGACTTGCCACCGTGGTCGTTGCCGTCCCCTTAGACATCGCAGCCGCCGTGATGTTCCGTATAAAGTCTAGGAGCGATAAGATCGCGACTGCGCGTCCTATGGTGTAGTTACAAGGGAAATCGTGGTAGGGTGAGCGGCGAAGAATGGTATAGCTTGATCTTGCATACGCAAGAGAGGTGGGTGTGGAGAATCCGCGCCGTCTTTTTGCGCGCGCAAGGATGGGCCAGCGAGATGTTTGCGCACAAATAGGGTGGGGTGGGCGGGGGCAGGTTAGCGCGTTTCTCTTCGTCTACTCCGGCCGTGGCTGCGCACAGCGCAGCTAAGCGCGTTTTAACTTGGAGGAAATCTATGGTGGGTGCAAAGTTCCACAGGCACCTGTCGCGATTGTCATCGCCTAGATAGCAGATGGCTTCATGTGCGCCGTGTTCTGGCTGGCCTAGTTCGCGTTTAAAAGAGAGCCAGCGCGAAAGGCGATTCGGTCGCCACTGCTGCCGCTCTTCACCACGTCAGCGTCCTGATAGCGAGTGTCCGCGGTCATCTAGTGAGATGAGTTCATGATTGCCTGTGCGCTAGTGACACCATGTTTGATAATTTAGTTAGTAAGTGAATGTTTACAGCAGTTTGCACGGCCGGTAAAACTACTATCCCTAATATTTCCTACAAGTGTCGAATAATTGCGACCGTAATCAATGCTTCGCCTTCCTGGTGAAACTACTACTTTTCTTATTCCTTCGTGATATATCTTCTTGGTGGCTCTATAAGCTATTTTTTTGTTTGATTTTTAATTATTTTTTTTAATTTCGTACTTGCTTTTTAAACATCATCTGTGGCATATTACTCATTTAGGCTTTGTTAGGTGGGTTATCTTGAGAAGCGGGCATTGTATGCACTACAATAACAAGTCTCAATCTTAACATACCTAGGCAGCAAAGTAACGTTACTGGCTTTCCAGATGTACGATACAGCAGACGTGTCGCCAGTGTGAAATTTAAATCGAGCAGAGGTGAAGTCGTATCTGTCTAGCAGAAGTGTTTGATCAGCACCACATTAGAGATATCTATCCATCCCTTAGGTGTGCTACGACATACATTAGTATTATAGAGAATAGCTTCCCACAAGCTACGCTTACGCAGTTTGGTACGATGGTAACTGTAACGGCGATGCGCATTTCAGCAGTACTTGTGGACGGATGTCGCCGAAATGTTTGCGAAGCTAGGCTAGGAGTATTAAATGCCAAGCATTTCTTGGCGAACATTTGCTACTTTGACCGTATCTATCTAGCCGCCTCTAAGTTTGTGCTCTCATGGTCGTTTCGTTAACTTGGTATGTACCAAAATTGACATACTATGACAAGAGTGTATGACGAGCATAAATGATATGTCATGACATGAATATCATGACATGCGTGTCATGTAGGTCATGACAATGACCCAGCGAAAAAGTTTAACACTCAAAAACCACTCAAATGGGTTCGGACGTGTGTACTAAGTGAAGGAAACACTACAGGATGCTGGTAGAAGTAATAGTAATGAGCATGACTCAGCAAAAATGACAATGACTCAGCGAAAAAAATATTAACACTCAAAAACCACTGGAATGGGTTCGGACGGGGGCACTAAGTGAAGGCAACACTAAAGGACGATGGTAGAAATTAGTCATGAGCATGACTCAGAAAAAATGACAATGACTCGGCGAAAGTATACCACTCAAAAACCACTGAAATGGGTTCGGACGTTGGTACTAAGGAAAGCAAACACTAAAGGATACTGGTAGAAGTAATAGTCATGAGCAGGACTCAGCAAAATGACAACGACTCAGTAAAAAAAGAATAACACTAAAAAACCACAGGGATCGGTTCGGACGTGGGCACTAAGTGAAGAAAACACTCAAGGATATGCTGCTAGAAATCATAGTCATGAGCATGACTCAGCATAAATGACAATGACTCAGCGAAAAAGATTAACACTCAAAAACCACTGAAATGGGTTCGGACGTGGGTACTAAGTGAAGGAAACACTAAAGGTTGATGGTCGAAGTCATAGTCATGAGCATGACTAAGGCTTTCACGTTAAGATCTCTTAGATGTAGCTAAAGGGACTCCTGAGGACTCATGACATAAATGTCATAACATGCGTGTCATGTAGGTCATGAAAGAGCTGCCTACATCTTGGTGCTCTCATGGTCGTTTCGTTGACTTGGTAGGCTATCCGCCCTCTGCTTCGCATAACATCGATTTCCACAGGGCGTGGGATCTGCTGGCTTTTTTTCTTAGTGGGTATAATTTTATTATTACCAGTAGTCATTTGAACAATAAAAACATGTGCGCTAAAGTAAAAGTTACGCGCAAAGCAGGGTTTATGCGCTTTGAAGCGATAAATGGGTAACGATAAAAGAGTTGAAGGAATTAAAGTATGGTGTACCACAGGGGTCCATTTCGGGTCCCCAATTTTTATTATTTATATCAATGATATTGTAAATATACCGTTTACACCCAGAATGGTCCTCTATGCCGATGATAGTAGTCTATTCTTTCTTGGTCGTAATTTAACTGAATTAACTAACGTAATTTAACTTAGGTAGGCTAACAGTCCTTCAAAAACAAGCTGTTCGCCACATAGAAAACCTCGGATGGCTCGATAACACAGCAGAGTTGTTCTTAAAAAGAAAAAAAGCCGGCAGATCCCATGCCCTGTAGGAATCGATGTTATGCGAAGCAGAGGGCGGATAGCCTACCAAGTTAACCAAATGACCATGAGAGCACGAAGACGTAGGCGGCTTTTTCATGACCTACATGACACGCATGTCATGACATTCATGTCATGAATCCTCAGGAGTCCCTTTAGTTATGCCTAAGAGATCTTAAGGCGAAAGCCTTAGTCATGCTCATGACTATGACTTCGACCATCAACCTTTAGTGTTTCCTTCACTTAGTACCCACGTCCGAGCCCATTTCAGTGGTTTTTGAGTGTTAATATTTTTCGCTGAGTCATTGTCATTTATGCTGAGTCATGCTCATGACTATGATTTCTAGCAGCATCCTTGTGTGTTTTCTTCACTTAGTGCCCACGTCCGAACCGATCCCTGTGGTTTTTGAGTGTTATTCTTTTTTCGCTGAGTCATTGTCATTTTGCTGAGTCATGCTCATGACTATGACTTCTACCAGTATCCTTTAGTGTTTGCTTCACTTAGTACTAACGTCCGAACCCATTTCAGTGGTTTTTGAGTGCTATACTTTCGCGGAGTCATTGTCATTTTTGCTGAGTCATGCTCATGACTATTACTTCTACCAGCATCCTGTGGTGTTTCCTTCACTTAGTACCCATGTCCGAACCCATTTGAGTGGTTTTTGAGTGTTAAACGTTTTCGCTGGGTCATTGTCATGACCTACATGACACGCATGTCATGATATTCATGTCATGACGTATCATTTATGTTCGTCATATACTCTTGTCATAGTATGTCAATTTTGTACATACCAAGTTAACGAAACGACCATGAGAGCACAAAGTCATAGGCGGCTAGATAGACAGATATGGTCAAAGTAGCAAATGTTCGCCAAGAAATGCTTCGCATTTAAAATGAAATACTTAAAGTTGATCAGCTATACAACCTCAAGCTAGCTACATACATAAAAGGTGAAATACAGAAAAACGAGTCTGCATTTGTAGATACATACTTATCTAATAGCAAGCAATACAAACTAAGATATAGTCACTTTCAAGTTCCACTCTGTAGAACCAAATATGGAACTAAACTACTTAAATATCTATTACGTACTTTTTGAATAGAAACCCGTAAGTTCTAATTAATGCGAAGGAAAGTATGTTAACGTCTCGTTTTAAAAATGTTCTTAAATCCTATTTGTTTTCCTGTACACCTCCGTAGAATATGTATGATCTCAAGCGCCAGGTGATTAACGATGTACGAGGTAAAAAAATCTTTTTTTTTTAGTTTGTATAACTGTTTTACTAACTATCGCTATTTTTGCTGTACCAAGCTTTTTCCCGTACAATGCATTCGCTATCTACTGTGTAATTTCTGTTCACGCCACTGTTGAACTGTGCATGGATGGTAGGGCCATTTTCAAGCGGCCTTTTCTGCCTTTAGCCATACCTTCCCCTGACCAGTGTTGTGTCGAGAACAATAAAATGAAATGAAATGAATTAGCTAATAAGAGCTGTCAATATCTTTATAAACAAAGCATGACGTTACTGGTTTGTACATGCAACATTACATCTTTTTCGCCTTCATGCTGATTAGCTTTACGTTCAGTTCCACACATTGATGTATGCCACTGTTTTTGTCAATGGAGGCAATGTCAATTTGTTGATGCTTGCCTATACGGCCCCTTATCAGGTTAACGCATTACAATTATACAAGTGTGGTGTAGAGGCCACGAGGTGACGATCGTGCTTGCAGAGGATAACGGAAATGTATGTGAATCATCATGTCCGCCACGCAAGAGAAGGCAGAGGAGGAATGTCGCCTGAGTGAGTTGGTGGGAAAGATCCGTTCTGCGTGCTCCGCGTTATCGCCGCATCGCAACATTACATTTGCTGTCATATCCGCTAATACTAAAACTTTTTGAACCCGCCATGGTTGCTGAGTGTCTATGGTGTTGGGCTGCTGAGCACGAGGTCGCGGGATCGAATTCCGGCCACGGCGACCGTATTTCGAGGGGGGCGCAAAGCTCAAACACCCGTGTACTTAGATTTAGGTGCACGTTAAAGAACCTCAGGTGGTCGAAATTATTCCGTAGTCCCCCACTATGGCGTGCCTCATAATCAGATAGTGGTTTTGGCACGTAAAACTCCATTTGTAAAGCTTTTTGAAAGATTGCTCTGGTAAAACGATCCCTAGAGCTTTACAACTTCTAATGTAGTATAACGAAATTTTTCTAAGGGGCCTGGTAGACGTTCCTTCCGTTTTCACCAATGGAAACGGTGCGCTTCTTGCTCGCAAAGCGAGTGAGCTAGGTTTCGGGACATGTAGTCTAATGTGTAGGATAGCATTATGCGCGTGTTCAGAATTTCTGGGCATGCATGCTACAGGCTAGGCTACCATTATCTAAACTCCACAGTTGTTGTAAAATTACGCATTGTTTGCATAGTTAAGCACCGCTCGAGCGCTTGCCTGTGAACTGTCACGGTCTGTTAATTCAATCCCATTTTAAACACGCCTTGTGTGTCGTCTTCAACCTGGCCACAAGGTGTCGCACAGCCGTGTCTTCCACGCAGACTCAATGCTGACATTTTTCGTTTTTGTCAGCCGATTCGAAACTCAGCGCGACTCATGCGCGGTCGTCTTGACCACTTGATCTTTTCCCAGCCGGTGGCCAGCGTTTTCCAAGGTGCCCTGCAGCTGGACGCACTATGTGTCAAGGCATCGAACCAGTACTTGGTGGTTCTGTTTATTCCTGGCGAGTTGGCGGAGGCGGTTCTGCTGCCGCGCTTCTCCTACCCGCTGAGCTCCGATCCGACACAAATGCAGCGAGTGCCAATTAAGCGCAAGCTGCTCCGGTTCGTCCAGTGGCCGCAAGACGTCGATTATTGCGGGTATGTCTCGCTCTTCGTAAATGCATTTGGTCTATGTCTATAGAGACAGTGTTTTTAGCAGATCGGCAGAGGAATTTTTGATGTTGATTGCATTTGGAGTGGAATATGGATGCTAGCATAATCGGCGGGGTGGAGCTGAATTCTTGTAAAAGATCCGCGGGAGGGAACAAGTGAAATGCCGTCTGCCGATAGGATGACTGCCGGTAGGCTACTGTTATTTCACATCATTATTTCAGCAGTTTACAAAGGCTTGCATATCTTGTAGGAGCAACTGTTCGGATGCTGCAGCGAGGAAGCTTTCACTGTGCTTGATATAGAATTTGTTGAAACTTTGGGTAACAGCGCAAACAGACGACCACAAGAAGGGAGACACGTACACACAAGCGCTGACTAACAACTGGTTTTATTGTCAAGGATAGCACACCTTATATATGCCAGAGTGAAGCAAGAGAAAGGGGAAAAACATAACTAGGGGAAACTCGTGCCAACAACGCAAGCGCAATGCAGCCAACCAAGCGCAGCAAGACGCAAACAATTATTTTATCTTTCCAATCTGAACCCCTGATAGCCACATCCAGAAGATGAAATTCAGCATCAAAGAGAGCAAGGGAAGGGATGCTGAAGCACTTGCTACCGAACTTCCTAATGTGGTAGGCTTCCAAACTGATGCGCGCGTTCTTGTCACTACTCTTTCCTAGAATCGTCGTCTCTTTTAACCGGGCCACACAATCAATACACCTAGTAACATGCGCAACTATATGTGCGTATTTATCATCTCGTTTTTTCAGTTTTGGAGCGTGTTCCCCTAAACGGTCATTGACACAGCGACCAGTTTCGCCGACGTAAAACATCGCACAAGACATGGGAATGCAATACACCACTCCGGTGGAACATTTAACGAATGGCGGTTGGTGGTTCTTCTGGCATCCACGTTTACTTGTGTTGCAGATACGTGGGCACAACTTTCCCAGCTTATTTGGGGCAGAAAAACAAGTTGGCACGCCGTGCCTACTTGCCACCTTCTTAAGGTTTTGGGAGAGTTTATGGATGTAGGGGGCCACCTCAGCTCTATGTGCCTTCCGGTGATCCTCCGCCGTTGTTCTTCCCGTTCCACGCTTGAATTTTTGAAGGAGGGTTTCAGAAACAGCAGTCAAGACCGAGACGGGGAACCCTGCAGCCAAAAGACGGCTGATTATTAAAACTGGGCTTCATCTGATGTGGGCTTGCGTTGTTGGCACGAGTTTACCCTTGTTATGTTTTTTCCCCTTTCCCTTGCTTCACTCTGGCATATATAAGGTGTGCTATCCTTGCCAATAAAACCAGTCGTTAGTCAGCGCTTGTGTGTATGTGTCTCCCTTCTTGTGGTCGTCTGTTTGCGCTGTTACCCAAAGTTTCAAGATGTACCAACTCGCCCCAAAGAAGTATTCATAGAATTTGTTGTTTCCGCCGGATTCGTTGGTTTCTATATGCTTCGATCTTTAGGAGCCTTTGCCTTAGATGGCCACTGATGCCTGTTTGTACGAGTTTCGGATTATAGTTATTTTATACTCTACCATAGATCTCTTTGGGTGTAGTAAAGTTTTGATGGGAACAGCTTACTCATACACTGTTTGTTGTTGCGAAGCATCAACGCTTCCAACGGCAGAGCTGGGCAATTTTTGCGCATAGGAGTAATTATCTTAATTACATATGGGTCTGATATGTGCACTGTGTAGTTTAGCCTCAGGCCATATCCACGTTTAAGGCAGAAAATCATTTTTTAGTCACTGTATCTTCGAAGAAAATACGAATACTTGAAAAAAAAAGGACGCTGAAAAAGTTTAATCGATTGCAGACGATTTCTTATATCACTTGAGGCGCATGTTGTTATTTTCCACATAGCGTACTCATGAGTTGAAGGAGAGTTTGACCTCACATCCTTCACTTGTTACGCCGTTGGTTTAATGCTGGAGTTTCCCGCTGTTTTGGATGCTGTGGCCCAGACAACCGTGTCCGATCAAGACAGAGTCGCAGACGATTTTTCTACTTAATATTTTACGTGCCGAAACCTTGATATGAATATGAGGCACGTCATAGTGAAGGGACTACGGAACAATTTTGCCTATGCTGGGTGTTTTAACGTGCACCTAAATCTAAGTGCAGGCACGTTTTTGAATTCGCCCCCATCGGAATGCGGCAGCCGCTGCCCGGATGGAAACCGTGACCTCGAGCTCAGCAGCGCAATGCCATAACAACTAAACTACCGCGCTTATGCAATCGGAGACCACCACATATTTCTACGTGGGCGCATAGAAACCACCCGTCTGCCATCATCATCATCGCTGAGCCTTACGAGCTGCTTTATAATATTCGTTCACGCTTCATTTTGTGTTTGTATGAAATTCGGATTTCGGAACAATTTCTTGATAGTGCTTAGGCACGCAGTTATGTGAATTTGAGGCTGGTAGTTTTAGCCCATCAAAACGGTTGGGACATTCTACTTGACAGCGTAGTTTCTTCGCAGAACGTTTTTCTCTGCACAAGTACGTGTATAAATCTGGATGATTTCCATGGACTGCCATACTTCGATCTTCGTATAGAAATAAGAACAAGCTTTAGGCCACATAAAACGGTTCGACCCATGCGTGATGTGAATCTTGTGTAAAATCTGCCCGAGCTATTTTCACTTATTTACTTGTGTATTTATTTATCTCTAGAGTGCGGCGTTCTTGCAAAGAATACACGAACGGGCATATTGGCAATCCATACTGAATATTGAATACTGAACACGAATGGCGAGGATAGATGAGTCGTCTTGTCTCTTCTGTCGTGGTCATTCTGTTTGCGCTGGTCGATTCATTCGAGGCCAAAGAAATCAACCCAATAAAAAAAGAAGAAAAAGCTTTAAATTGCGAGGTAATTGTGAGACCTTTAAACTGTGAAGTTAAACATCCCATTAATGCAAAATGGTTTATGATGAACGCCGTAGCGATGGGTTACGGATTATTTTGATACCGCTGGGGTGTTTAACATGTACTCAAAGCACAATGCGAGTTTTTTTTTTTTCATTGCGCCCCCATCTTAGTGGCATCACTGCGTCCACAAATGGACCCTGTCACCTTTTTCTCGGCAGCAGAACGCCATATGCAATGAGCCATCACTGTGGGTCGGCGTGCTTTTTCCATCTCGCGTCCCATGGGTTGTTGATGTTCCGTGAGTACACTAAACTGGTGCATTTAGCTTGGGTGAATGCTGAGAAATTTTGAACTCTGTGTGGGTAATGTTGAGCGAATGGGAGCTCGAAAGTGGGGTGGGGGCGGTATATACTGTAACTATTTTATTTCAATTTTTTTTCTTTTCCCGCTTCGTCAGGCATCCGGGCTACGCTCCGACAGTACGCTGTTATTGGTGTGATAGGCACGTCGTGAGTGGTGGATATTGAGAAAGAAATATAATCTAAAGAAAGGAACCGTTACAAAATACCGGCCCTGTTTGACCCTGATAATTTACCTAACATGATGTTATCACAGAATACGGTTTTATTGTTCATTGCCAAAGTGTCATGAGCATTGTAGCGATTAATATACAGGATGTCCCAACTATCATGCACCAATATTTAAAAAGTATGGAAATGCCACGTAACTGGACATAACCAAGGTAATGTTGTTTGTCGTCGCTTGGTGATACTCAGATTACCTTTTGCATGCCGTCTAAACACATAATTAGTTGTAATTAATCAACTTCTCAAATATTATTATATGAAAAGGGTCAATGCGCGAATTGTAGAGCAACATGAAAAAGTCCCGATACAGCTTTCTGTTGCTGAATACGTGCTACATAAAAAGTGTTTTTCCGAGCGCGAAAGAAGCCTGCGAATACACGCAAAGTGCCTCGAGCGGCCAGTCACGCTGCACTTTTGCGTGTATTTGCGGGCTTCTTTCACGATTGGCGAAAAACTTTTATGCAACACGTATTGAGCAACAGAAAGCTGTATCGGGAGATTTTCATGTTGCTCTACAATTGTCTAATTGAAAATTTAATCTCATTAGACTAATTGAGAAGTTGAATAATTAATTAAACCTAATTAAATCATTAGGCGGAATACAAAAAATAATCTGAGTATCTCCAAGCGACGCAAACATGACCTTGGTTCTGTTCAGCTACGTGGCATCTGCATATTTTTAAATCTTGGTGCATGGACAGTTGGGACACTCTGGGACACACTACTATCTATATCGGGTTTTTATTGTCCCTTTTCTACGTAATCACGTCGAGCAGATCCTTGTCGCCCTCTTCTGGCACCGAGCTCAGTGCGAAGGAGGAGCAGGGCGCACAGAACCATCGTCGGAATTGGCGAACCATAGAGCGGGCCGGTCGCTCTCTCTCCGGACAGATGGGCCGGAAGATCCCTGACACGATGGCCGTTGCTGAGGCCTGCTTTGAGCTGCTTTTCTTCAGCGACATCAGCCGAGAGGAGCCCGAGCATCCTCACCTGCTTAAATAGACGACGCTGCCGAGGGCGACGACATCGAAGACGGCCTCAAGGCCCGCCGTCTTGTCCCCTCGGATCCACGACGGAAGGGCGGTGTGCACAGTCTCCTGACGCGGAATGCTCGCCAAGGCCAATTTAAATCGCTTAATCACAGAAAGAGTGTCGTAAAAATTGGAGCGAAAGACGTGGGGTTTTGAGTCGGGCCAGAAATATGAACGCCTTACGGAAAATAGCTCAAATGTCTTTAATTTCGGAAGCTTCATTCGAAAGGCTGGCCGAAGTGCGTGTGGTACGGTGCGCAAACCTTTCATGCATTTGGTACATGATACATTAGTGCGGTTGAGGACGTCGCGTGTTTTAGCCAAGAAATAGGACGGTTGCATTTCAAATGGACCATTTATAATAAACATGCGTTTATTGTTGTAAACTTTTGCCTAGTTCTGTGGTCTCTTGCATGTGAAAACGACTTGAAGGGATCTCCTCACTCAGCCTGAAATTATGGGGTTTAACGTCCAGAAGCTGCACAGTGGGTTTGGCGGGTAGTATTAAGTGGGGAAGAGAGAGAAGAAAAGGGGCTTTGGATTGATTTGACGAGGGGTTCTTTAAGATGCTGCCAAAGCACAGCACACATGGGATGTTGCATTCTGCTCCCAGCTGAATGCGCCCACCACGGCCAAGAATCGACACCGTAACGTCGTGCTTCGCTCACATGTCGCTACATTTTCAGGTAACATGTTTTGTTCCACTATTGACAGAGAAATTACTCAGGCCTGTCACTATACAAAAGTGCTTTAAGTTTTTTGTTTCTTGAGAAATGATTAGTGATTTTAAAGGCTCGCACTTTTGTGACGCTCACAAATAGAAAGGATTAACTTTTTGTGGTGTTTTTAGAAAATGACAAACAGCTTCAACATGAGAAACGGGAGCTTTTATTTCTGCCTTTGTGGCAATATCTCCCTATATATTTGTTCAAGAAGCGCTAGTTGCATTTCCTGCTATCTGTAAATTTGCGCACTGCGTTTTGCGCCTTTTTAACACATGGGTTTCGGCTGTAGCGTTTTATTCAGTGATTTATATTGAAGCTTGATGGCCCTTTGCAACTTTTGCTTCCTTCCTTAGGTGTTAAATATGCAGGGACTGAGAAAACGCCTGAGTGGAATGTGCAGCTAAAGCTAAAGTGAACCTAGAAATTTCATTTGAATAACTAATAAACACATATTTCAATCTTCCGTGAGAAGATTCACACAATTTTTAAAAATTCTGTACAATGCGTGTACATACTTTATCTGCTAAAGTAGGTAAACGGGCTTCCTTGTATAACACCTTATATGCCATAAGAATAAGAAGTTCAAGACAAACCTCCCTTAGCTTCTCTTTCTGTTACTGCTGAGGAATTAATTTTCTTTGCCAGACCGCTAGAAAACTGCACACAAGCAAGTTTTAATATTGCTTGAACACACAATTTAGAAATAATTAAAAACGTGTTTCCGTGCGAACTGTAACATAGGTTTCTGTGTCTGAGAAGCATGGGTGCATCAGTCACTTCTTTTTGCGCTATATATTTAATGTCAGGGAGTCAACTGAGTTTTTCATTTTATATCACACCTAGGTACTTTAGGGAGTCTACTTAAGGTAACATTTGGCGATATATGAGCGAAATGGGAGCAGGAAAATGAAAAAAAAAAGTTATGGAGGGCACATTCGTTAATATTTAAAGACACACGAAGTCCATCAAACCGTGGCCTAAGTGAAAACAAATATGTTTGTAGAAATTCATAAAGAATGCATTACTCGGTGACGCAAAAATGCATTGTCATCTGCATCAACCTAAACATGAACTTCTTGAGTTACCGGGGACACAGCTCATAAAAATATAAATGAAACAGGGAAAAGAACTGGGCCCGAATTGACAAACTTCTTAAGCTATAATGTTTCGTAAGAAAGAATTTTAGCCAACCAGGATGCCAAACATATCATTAGCGAAGGGGTCGAGCCAATGCCGAAGTGAACTTACGAAAGAAAAGCTTTGTGAATCTAGCCCCTGATCCTTGAGGAAATCCTTGCCTTCTTAATATTTACGTATAAACAGCACTTTGAAAACAGTAAACCTCACGATCTCTCTGAAATATTCAATTGCAGGCAAATATGTGTCATGGGAACCCGTTACCTTATATTGCATCGAGAATATTGACGTTTGCGCCAAGCAAGCAGCATACGGGTTTCTTGGTCTATGACACTTAAGGGCTGCATAATCTGTGGTCGCCGAGTTTGGTTTGGAATAGAAATATTAATACAGGTTTGTATAAGCTGATGTTCTTATACCCGCCCGGTTACAGCCTAGAAGGCTAACATTATTGCAAATAGTGACAATACATAACAGGCACTTCCACAGCAAAATTGACAGAGGAAATACCGAATCCAAAACCAATATTTTCTGTCTGAGCTGTGTTTTGCTTCCTCTCGCATGCGGCTATTTTCGTCACGTCGTTTCTTTGTTATATTCTAAAAGGCAAAATAACTTCAGCATTTTTATGGTTCTCAAGTAGCCGTTAAATGGCTGGGTATGCCAGGATAAAAGTCATCATCATCATCGTCATCATCAAGGCAGCCCCTGCGCTTACATGGGACGATCCCCTTTTCACAACATCCGCACCCATTCGACTCACTTCGCACAGCAGACATCGATTCGAACACCGTCGGCGATATTTCTGCCTCGAGGTATACCGACTCTAGTCCTGTTCTGCAACGTGGAGATTGCCTGCAGCTACGGCACTGCGAGGGCCGCCTTATTGAGCTGGCAGTCAGCGTCGGAGCGGACCTTTATTGAACCCATGACAGCCGCGATCATCGTCGGTTGGCCTGCTTCTTGGCTGATCCCGCCTGTTAAGCCCGCCTTCTCTCGAGGCATTTCTGATCACCGAAGAGTTGATCAGCGCATATTTCGTCGTGCCGCCTTTGATCGACCGAAAGCTGACCAGTGCACCAGGAGCACCGAGACGACGGAGGACATGAGGCGCCAGCCGAGTGGCTCGTGCAGCATCAGGAGTTTTCTCGATAACCTGAGATCGGCATTCAGTGTGTCCCAGCAGTTCCAGGATTTCCAGAGCGGTTGCTTTGGAGCCGAGTGGGCCGTTTTTGACAAGCTCGTTGAAGACATTTGCGATTGCTACAGAGAAAAACACGGAAGAAAGGAGGCAATGACAATCGCCTGTGGTGCCTGTGGAAGTCAGGTTACACGTAGGTGAGCGACATTAATGTTTTGGGTCCTTTGCTTCAATTACCCATGTTCCTTCTTTTCCCCTACGGTCGGTAGCGCCTCGTAATCACAGTTATGCCGTGAAGACGTCATGTAAAAGGTTTTTGGAATGCCGAATTACGCTGTCTGCAGACTTAAATGTGTGTTGATAGTTTGCTGCAGAAAGCTCGAAGCTCATTGAATATAGCTCATGGTAAATACATACACGTAGACAAAGATGGGATTGCATAGACTACTGTGCCCTTGACAATTTGAGGTTGCGCGCACGTGTGGGAGCCTGGAAGAGTTACATGCATGGATCTAAGGTTTAAGTTTCAGGGAGACCGTGTGGTGCTTTCCTTTGCGAGATGTACACAATCAAATCCGGACCGTGGACCGAGAATGCTTAACTGTCCAGCTGCTGTTCATTCAGCGAAGTCTAGAAGACGGGTATGACTGCAATGTATCGGGTCAGAACTCATAGTGATTTCTTTGTGCTACACAGTTTGGAAGAAAGGGTCGACCCAGTGGTGGAGTGCCGACCTGTGATCTCGGCCGAATACATCATTGACGTCTTCGGTGTCCGGTCGCGTGCCCCTCTACGCTGGACGCTGCTGGTCTCTGAGGAAGCGCTCGACTGCGTCATGGAAAATGCTCCCGAGGTGCGTTGCTCTGAACAACGTTTCCATGCTTATTTTATTGCGATAGTGATTATTATTTAGTTATTTAATTATAATTTATTGCGTTATTGAGTCGTGATGTTTCGCATAAAGTCTTATGGCGGTAAGATCGCGACTGCGCGCCCTATGGTGTAGTTACAAGGGAAATCGTGGTAGGGTGAGTGGCGTAGAATGGTAGCTTGATCTTGCACACGCAAGAGAGGCGGGTGAGGAGAATCCGCGCCGTCTTTTTGCGCACGCAAGGGCGGGCCAGGGAGATGTTTGCGCACAAAGAAGGTGGGGTGAGCGGGGGCAGTTTAGCGCGTTTCTTTTCGTCTACTCCGGCCGCGGCTGCGCATAGCGCAGCTTAGCGCGCTTTAACTTGGAGGAAATCTGTGGTGGGTGCAAAGTTAGGCAACGCTAGATAGCAGATGGCTTCATGTGCGCCGCGTTCTGGCTCACCTAGTTCGCGTTTAAAAGAGAGCCAGTGCGAAAGGCGATTCAGTCGCCACTGCTGCCGCTCTTCACCACGTCAGCGTCCTGATAGCGAGTGTCCGCGGTCCTCTAGTGAGATGTGTTCTTGATTGGTGCGCATGGGCACCATGTTTGCTAATTTAGTTAGTAAGTGAATGTTTACAACACTTTACACGGCCGGTAAAACTACTATCCCTAATATTTTGTATAGCTGTCTACTAATTGCTATTGTATTCAATGCTTCGCCTTTCCGGGGAAACGACGAACTTTTTCTTCGTGGTAGCTCTATAACGTATTTTATTTTGGGTGGATTATCTGGAGAACGGGGTGTCACTTACACTACAATAACAAGTATCAATCTTAAAATACCTAGGCAGCAAGGCAACGTTATTGGCATTCCAGACATACAATACAGCACACATGTCACCATTGTGAAATTTATGTCGAGCAGTCGTGAAGTCGTTTTGTCTGGAATTTCCTGGCATGTAATCCAATGTGTAGGGTACGATTATGCGCGTGTTCGGGTTGTGGGCATGCAAGCCACTGTCTAAGGTACCATTGGGTAAACCCAATAGCTGTTGTAAAATTACGCATTGTTTGCATAGCTGAGCACCGCTCAAGTGCTCGCCTGGGAAGTGTCATGGTCTATTGATTGAATGCCGTTTAAAACACGCCTTGTGTGTTGGTTTCAACCTGGCCACAAGGTACCTGGCGCAGCCATGTCTGCCAGGCAGACTCAATGGTGACATTTTTCGGCTTCGTCAGTCGATTCAAAACTCAGGCGACTCATGCGCGGTCGCCTTGGCCACTTGCTCTTTTTCCAGAGTGCCCTGCAGCTGGACCCACTATGTATCAAGGCGTCGAACCAGTACTTGGTTGTTCTGCATATTCCGGGCGAGTTGGCGGAGGTGATTCTGCTGCCGCGGTTCTCCTACCCGTTGAGCTCTGACTCGACACAGATGCAGCGAGCGTCATGTAAGCGCAAGCCGCTACGGTTCGTGCAGTGGCCAGAAGACGTCGAATATTGCGGGTATGTCTCGCACTTCGCAAATGCGTATGGTTTGTGTCCAGAGACAGTGCTTTTATAGCAGACCGGCACAAGGAATTCGTGATGTTCAGGATTGCATTTGCAGCGGAATATGATGCTATGGATCATTGCATTCTACCGGTGCTAAAATATGGGGCAGAAACTTGGAGGTTACCAAAAAATCTCGAGAACAAGTTAAGGACCGCACAAAGAGCGATGGAACGAAAAATGTTAGGCCTAATGTTAAGAGATGGAAGAGGGCGGCGTGGATAAGAGAGCAAACGGGGATAGCCGATATTCTAGTTGATATTAAGAGGGAAAATTGGAGCTGGGCAGGCTATGTAATGCGTAGGGGGGATAACCGGCGGACCATTAGAGTTACAGAATGGATTCCAAAAAAGAGAAGCGCAGTCGAGGACTGCAAAAAAAAAAAAAAAAAAAGAAAAACTAGGTGGATTGAGGCAGGCTCAAGTTGGAATCGGCTGGCGCAAGGCAGGGGTAATTGGAGATCGCAGGGAGAGGCCTTCGTCCTGCAGTGGACATAAATGTAGGCTGATGATGATGATGATGATGATGATGATGATGATGATGGATGTTAGCATAATCAGAGTGGAGGTGTGTTTTTGTAAAATATCCGCGGACATGAACACGTGAAATGTCGTCTGCCGATAGGACGACTGCTGGCCAGGCTACCTTTCTTTGACATCATTATTTCAGCAGTTACTTACAAAGGCTTGCATACCTTGTAGGTGCAACTGTTCAGATGCTGCAGCGAGGAAGCTTTCACTGTGATTGATTTAGAATTTGTCGTTTCCGCCAGATTCGTTGGTTTTTGTATGCTTCGCTCTTTAGAAGCCTATGCCTTAGATGGCCGCTGATGCCTGTTTGTACGAGTTGCTTATTATACTGACCTTGCACTTTGCCATAGGCCTCTTTGGGTGTAGTAAACTTTTGATGTGAGGAGCTTACTCAAGCACCGGTTGTTGTTGCGAAGCATCAACGCTTCCAATGGCAGAGCTGGGGTATTTTAGCGTATACGAGTAGTTATCTTAATCACTGAAGGGTTTAATATGTGCACTGTGTAGCTTAGCATCAGGCTACGTCCATGCTTAAACGGCAACTCCCGCGATTTTTTGACCATGTCGAGTGAATGGAATATTCAAGTTCCCGAGAGCTCCCTGTTACGCGTATGATAGTAAAATTGTTCCGTAAATTCGAAAATAATTTTAAATAAACAAAATGCGCCAAAACGAAACTGAAACCTGACAGCAGCCGAGTGAACCTCTTCGTGTGAGGTCACGAGAGGAACATAGCGGGAAGTTCGCGCCGGGCATGTCGGTCTCTCCCGCGGAGCGAACGAAACCGGCGATGAGCAGACGCTCAGCTGATTTGTGACTGGACCTTCGGGTGACAATGCCAGCGGCACCAGCTTTTCAGATTTTTCAAACAGTGACAGCGACGATTCCGACGAATTCAATAGCCACGAATCGCCGTTCGCATTCGACCCACCACCACGGGAGCCAGCGCCCATGCGCACTATATCGCGCTGCAACATGAGGACAAGGGTAGCCCTAACATCTGATGTTATGCGTGCTGCTTGTTATTCAAGGTGTTTTGCTCTCATCTCAGGGAAGCGCTTCGCATACTCACTATAAGATGTGGAGCACGACTTTTCATATTTGTATCCCACAAGAACTCCGCTGAGTCACTGACAGTCCAAAGCACCGACCGGCGTATTTATTTACATCGGCAGCTATAGCGACCGCTCGTCTTTCGCTCGAGCTATAATGCTAGCCTTCTTCAGTCGCATCAATTAATGTCAGAACATAGCAAAACACGCAGATTTTGTGCTTGTAAACATCTTTGCAACACTCTCAGTCGCGCTGATATGAGCTACCGCGCACTTTCGAAAAGAGCAAGCGGGAGACCCTAGTACGGGAGCGTTGTTATGCTGCCTACTTATCATTGTTCGTATTTTATTTATTTAAACAATTAGTGTGCTCCGTAAAGTACTCATAGATTAGGACATTGCGCGTATGATCGCTCATTTAGAGAACGCAAGATTTCGGCGTAATCGCTGATGCCAGTATTGACACCTTTGGCAGCTGAACGAGCTGAACTGTTGTATCGAAGGGGCCTTCGCTTGCTGCCCATTTGAGATAAGAGGCAAACAGTGCACCTCAGAAGCTGAATGAGTCAGGATAACAATAAGTAAAAAACGCCCATGCGCGTAATCACATTTAATTTAGGGAAGTGTCGGCGAGTGCGACTGGCCGCCTTCGAGGATGGCAATCTACGGATGTCGATAGCGTGCCGCGTCGCCGCTTCTAGCTTTTTGTGTCGGCACTGTACGAAATTAGGAATGGCCCATTTCAAATTCGTATGGTAAAACTCTACTACAGAAGCAGGTTTCTCCGTCCTAATGGCTTAATTAGCTTCCGGCTAGTCGATCATGTCCGCCAATTGAGATGAGGTCAAATTCGGCTGAACGCGATTGGCATCGACTCAAACTTTGTGTGCGGATGGCGAGGGTTGAAGTTCACGCAGCCAACAACACAACACCACTTGCCTCCCATCTCTTGCCCGTCCGCACAGAACGTAACTTTTCGCGACACCAACTTTTCACGCCAAACACTAGCTCACTATGAATAGCTCACCCCTCGACTCTGTCGGCTGCCTTTCATTCCCAGCATGTTCTGCGTATACCTCCCTTTACGTCTAGCGCAATGCGACCAGTAGCAGAGGAGCCGGCTATACAGGTGTTTCGAGGGAATGAACGAAATTCATTTATAAAAAAATCTGCCAAACTCTTGAGCATGATGTTTTCTAGGAATGACGGAACCACGCAGAAAAACGCATGCAGCAAATTTCATTCATATCCATCAACCTAAAAAGATGGCCGGAGTTGTCCTTAAGGCAGGATACGGATTTTTTTTTCGTCAGTGTACTTTGCAATCAAATAGGAATATTCGAAAAAAAAAGGGTGCGTTGAAAAAGTTAATCGAATGTATACTATTTCTTACATTACTCGAGGCGCATGTTGTTTTTAACGTAGCGTACACAAGAATTCAAATATAGTTTGATCTCTCGTTCTTCACGTGTTACGCCGTCGGTCTAATGCTCGAGTTTTGCACTGTTTTGGATGCTGTGGCCCAGATAACCGTGTCCGATCAATCGGCAATCTAGACAGAGTCGCGGACATTTTTAAAAATTAAACATTCACGTCCCAAACCCGCGATATGAATATGAGGCACGTCGTAGTGGTGGGACTCCGGTATAATTTTGTCTCCTCCGGTTTTTTTAATGTGCACCTAAATTTAAGTGCAGGTACGTATTTGAATTCAGCCCCACCGGAATGCGGCAGTTGCTACCGGGATGGAACCCGCGACCTTGATTGAGCTCGGCAGCGCAATGCCATTGCCATTAAGCTACCGCGGCGGGTAGGAAGAAATTCAATGCCCCAAGCTCTGTAACCCTGACAGCAATACCGCGCTTACGTTATCACATACCCACACATAACTTTACCTGGGGTCATTGAAACCATCAGTCAACCACCAACATGATCGCCGAGCATTACGAACTGCTTTATATCTAATCTTTCGCGCTTCACTTTGTCGATGTATGATATCGGAAGGGTTTCTTGATTTTACTGAGACGCGCAGTTACAGTAAGCTTGAAGCTGGTAGTTTGAGCCCATCAAAACTGTTGGAGCATGCTACTTGAGAGCTAAGTTTCTTTGCAGAAGTTTTTTCTCTGCACGAACACGTGTACTATTCTGGATGATTTACATGGACTGCTATACTTCGAACTTAGTATGCAAATAAACAAAAGCTTTAGCCTGCAGAAAACGGTTAGACTCATGCGCGATATGACACTTGATTTGAAGAATCTGCCCGAGCTATGTCCACTTCATTGCTTGTGTATTGACGTATCTCTAGAGAGCGGAGTTCTTGCAAAGAATATGCTAATGGGCATATTGGTAATCCATACTGAATAGCGAATACTGAAAACGAATGGTGATGAGGGTAGATGAGATGTCTTGTCTCGTATATCGTCGTTATTCTGTTTGCGCTGGTCGGTTCATTCGCTCGCATAGAAATCAACCTAATGACAAGAAAGAAAGTTTTAAGTATTGAGGTAATTGTGACTAGTAGAAACTGTGAAGTTTAACATCGCGAAAATGCAAAGTGGTTTATGATGAACGCCGCCGTGGCGGGCTCCGAATTATTCTGATACCCCTGTGTTTTTAACGTGCATTCAAAGCACGGCGCACGAGCTTTTTTGCATTTCACCCACATCGGAACGGGGCCACTGCGTCCTCAAATGGAACATGTCAACTCAACCTCATGCTTGGCAGCAAAACGCCATAGGCACCTGACTACCACTGTGGGCTGGCATGTTTTCGATTTCACGTCCCCATTGGTGTATTTAGCTTGGGTGAATGCTGAGAAATCTTGAACTCTGTGCGGTTTGTGTTGACCGATTGTGAACTGAGGGGGAAGGGGGTGGGGCTGCATACTGTGAGAATATATATGTTCTTTTTTTGTGTTCTTGCCTCGTAAGGGATCCGTGTTACGCTCCGACAGTACGATGCTATTGCTGTGATAGGCACGTCGTGAGTGGTAGAAGTTGAGAAATAAATAGAACCTAAACAAATGAATCATTGCAATATACCGGCCCTGTTTGACCCTGGTAATCGATCTAACATGATGTTTTCCCAGACTACGGTTTTATTGTTCATTGTCAAAGTGTGGCCAGCATTCTACGATATATATATTTATAACACTCCCAGGGTTAGTTTTAGTAGTAACACATAAATGCCCCGAAAAGTGGATGGGAAAACGGTGCCGCGGTAGCTCATTGGTAAGAGCATCGCACGCGTAATGCAAAGCCATGGGATCGTTCCCACCCGGGGCAAGTTGTTTTACAGCATAAGCTGTTATGGGCTCATTCAATAGCCGTTTCGGTTGGCAATGTTGTCCACCGCCGCCGCCACCTCCGCGATTGCCGCTGGTGACCGTAACCGCTATCCGCGGAAATGCGAAAAAAATTAGGCGGTCCTCGCTGGGATCTAAAACCAGGACCGGTGCGCGGGAGTCGGATACCACTTAGCCAAGCAAGTGCTTGCTATCAGGCAGCGGAAAATGGCCTCTAAACGCGCCCCTAGGCAGGCGCGCAGGCGCAGACGACGAGATGCGATTCAGACGAGGCGCGCAATCACCGTGAACCCGAGCCTCCGCCAGTATGGGTGTCGCCATCTAGTTAAGGTGCCTGCGAACGCAGCGTGCCCTACATTTAGTTGCAAGGTCGATTCAAAAGTTCGTTTCTGAACCGCTTTTCGCCCGAAGCTTCGCGAATTGTCACCGACATTAGCAAGGGTGGTTATAGGAGCAGCGATTGAAGCGCGACTATGTCTGGAGGGAACAAACATTGCGAAAGAAGAAAGCGTTTTTTATTCAAAGTGAGACACCGGTAAATTCATTCAACGAAAATAAAATTCCTTATCAATTTTATATACGCATGGCGAGAAAAGAGCAACTCTATTTTACTGCATCATTATCAATAAATACCTTTTTTCAGTACCCACCTTAAGAGCGCCCACCGATGAACGGACGCCGCTATCGCTTGCAATGCAATGCAGCTCCTGAAGTGGGACGAAAGGGGCGCTCGTAAAGTTCACCTGTTATAATACGCCCACCTCACATGTTGTGTTGCTTTGCTTGCGGACGTTTGTCTGAATTTGCTGACGCGTGTAGTTTCATTGTTTCTTAACCTGTTCAGTCAAAAGTAGTGAGTTGCGACCGCCAGATGAATTGTTCACTTTAGTTGTTTTCGTGGGACAGCAGTCTACGCCCAAATCGTTCGTCGGCCTCCAAACAAAGTATGTTCTGCGCAAGGACGCGGTTTCGACACTCATATGGCTGAACTTTTCCTGCATCGCTTTCCGCGCTGAAAGCTCGAAACGCCCACCACGTCGAATGACGGGGCATTTGAATATACCGCTGTAATGGTAGGCGTCCGAAAACAAATTTCGCACCTTGGAAAACAAAATGACGTCACTTCTGTTTTTAATGAATATGACGTCACATTATTTTTCTTCCGCCGGAATTGTTCCCTCCTCACACAGATGGCGCTAAGCCCCACGAACCGCCGATGAACCGCCATGTTTTGAACGTATGGGCTTCTATGGAAGCTTCGCTACCAGGTTTATTTACCTTGTAAGTTGCATGTAGCAGTTGTATGCTGCATGTAACTAGACCTGGTTAACTCCAGCAGGCTAGGTGACTTTTAGTCACCAGCCCGTTTTGAAGATTCCCTTCTTCCAAGTGTATTTCTTTAGCATTTTTCAAAGTGCGGACCCGCTAAACGAAGGCTCTAGGCTTGAAATGGTCACTGTTGCTCTGTGCCTATAAAGATAAATAAAGGAAAGGGAAGGAAATTGCTACGGACCGCAGTAACTGTCTAGCGTAAGCCCCGTTTACATGAATGCGACAGTGTCGCATCGCATCGCATTTCTAGCGCATCGCATTCATGTAAACAGCGGTAATACAATGCGCCAGGCGACGGTAGATTTACGGACGCTAGTCGACTCTCGCGGAGCATGTAAACGCAGGGCGCCTAACAATACCTTCGATGACAACCGTGAAGCTACTGAGAGGCGACGCTACTGAGAGGGGAGAACGGAGGCGGGGGCGCCTACCTTCGAGGACAACCGCGAAGACGCTACCGAGAAGCAAGCGAGAGCCGATGGGGGCCTCTAAATACCACCGTGCCCCGTGTCACCGAGCCTCCGATAGCTACTGCGTATTTCGTGACCGCGCGCATGGGGAACCGACATCCGAACACTAGCTCAGGGCCCGTAGTTTGTAGCGATGCCTTATGACTTATTCTATACCAATCTCATCATCCACCGCTCACGGCCGGCTGATCCCGTTGATAACGCGAGCGGACCATCGCGCTGACCACTGACAAAGCGCGATAAGCGCGAAAAGGCATTATTACCGGAAAGGCATCGCTACAAAATACCGGCCCAGCTTTTGCAAGAGGCCCACCGAGAAGGCACATAGAAGCGACTGTGTTACAGCGAAGCTGTTACATGCTAGGTTCCGCGTCCGTGTACACCGGAAGTAGGCAACTATTTTGTGGCGTCTCGTTCACTTGGTATATACTAAAATTGGCAAGGAAAGAGAGAAAGAAGGAAGGTATGAAAGAAATCACGTGTGGCTCATACCCGCGTTGGATATGGGAATATGAGCCTCCGAGAGCAGGAGCGGCAGAGATCTCGTCGGCGTCGCGCCAAGGCCTCGGCAGAAGATCGGGCCCGCGATGCGGAGTGTATCGTGGGCGGACTTGGCGCAGCAAATGCACTACTTGACCATCGCGCCGGGCGAAAACAAGATGCTGGTTTTCTTGCTTTTTGACGAACATGCCAAGGACGCTCGATATTGTCGATAATGGTAATATATGAATTCAATATAGCAACATTCACTACAGCAGACCCACCATTGTCACAAATTCGCGGGCTTCCATATTCACAGTAGTGGAAGGGCTCTGAATTTTTTTGTACTACTTTGGAATTTCTTCCTCACAGGGTGCATTCACAAAGATGCGCAACGTGATGTGCAGAAGCTAAGTATGTAGTTCAGGTGCAGAACTCGATGCATGCTTGTACTTTCAGTGCCGCACAAGATTTCCCGTTGTGTCTATATAAAAGCAGCTATAAATTTGTAAGTTGCAGGTGCACAGTGGAGATAAGTTTTCCGGAAAGGAAATACTAGTAGGGGTGCGCGAATATTCATTACTTTGGACGAATCAAATGATGTACTGTTCAATTCGGTTTTCGAATCGCATAGTCATTATTCGATTCGATTTTTCTTTGATTGTATTCGATTCGATTCGGTGACGAAAGTTATTATTCCAGGGCCCCTATCAAATAGACAGCATAGTACACGTGACTAGGCTGCTTTATTGTGGTAGAAATTACGGGCATAATCGCGCGGTCACGGGTTCGGTGGCGCACCCGCTAGATTCCGCGCGAATAGTTTTGGATATCACGTCATTCGAGTTTCAGAGCCGCAGTACAGTGGAATGGTAAATGAAGCGGTTGCACAGAACGTTTGCTTTAGGAAATTCACACGCGCTCACCGCTGCTAGCGCTCATCGCGCCAGCGTTATGATTACGATGGCCATCGCAAGCACTCGCGCACAGCCTTGCGCGCAGCCCTCAGAAGTTGTGCATGTTTCGCCGACAGCCGTTTTCGTGACACAGGCGTTCAATACCAAGTCCTCACATTAGCCTATGGCATAAGATCACATGATCTACACAAGCAGGGACTGCATAAACAAATTATTTGCGAGAAGTACTTCTTATAATAGTCATCAATCTATTTAGTGTAAATTTTGCACGTGGTGTCTGCCTTTTCCGCGCTGTCCATGCTTTCATTTATCTCTCTCTCTCTCAACTTTTGTCTGCTGAATTCGGAGACTTTCGAGCGCATGTGAGATTGTATTCTGTTGTGCATGCAATGGCGGAAAA
This sequence comes from Dermacentor silvarum, assembly GCF_013339745.2. NCBI lineage: Eukaryota > Metazoa > Arthropoda > Arachnida > Ixodida > Ixodidae > Dermacentor > Dermacentor silvarum. Next base: position 243,498,581 of record NC_051154.1, read on the forward strand.
CTCTGCTCGGTCGGCTGCCATGCACCACAACAAGCAAACTGCAGTCACTACAGTGATTTTCAAGGGTACGATGATCACTCAAAAAAAGTAAGTGGGGGTGGGACCACTATGCGAGTGTGATGATTACGCGGATAAATACGATATATATTTCACCGAGAAAAGCACCTACTGGAAATCACGTGTTTCAAAACTTCACTGGGCGTCGGAACACATGACATTTGTTTAGTAGCACGCGGCTTGGAATGCAGCAGGTCACGCATACATCAGCACTTTTCGCTGCAGTCTGTAAGGCTCGCTCATTGTTTGCTGCTAATCCTATCGTTCCACCGGCGTCGCGTACAATAGTCAAACACAGTACCCTGCCACACACGTCGCACCTCGCCACGTGGGGAAAGCAAGTTTTCCGATATCGTCCTACGAGCCTGCAAAATAGAGGGGGCGAGGGCAATTTGCAATTCTCCTTGGCACAATGGCCTAACCTGCTAGCGATCTGGCATGCACTCATGATCTACCGTGCACGGCGCTTTCTTTCTTTCTTTATTAATTTTTCTCCCCGCAGCCACAAGTTAGTGAACTCGTGTAGGACTACATTGAAGGCGTGGTTGCAGACACGTGTGCTTGAAGGAAGTGGGGTAGGCGCCGTGACTAGACTGAGCCAAACACTCAAACCTGGAGAAAGAATTCCCTCCGCGTTTTGCCCGCTTTGTAATGTTTAGTGGCGCCACATTTGACAAACGTTGGAACTGACGTGAAACAGCTTGATATCTTTTTGCACAGATGGCGCCACCACCGAAAATCGCCTGTGAGATTTATTATTTATTTAAAATCTTCTGTTTCAAGCACTGCTTAGTACAACTCGTGAGTGCTAGTAATTACATGACACTGTATGGTTATAGTAATGTGCAACAATTGTTGTGAATTAGCGTTTGCATGAAAAAGAATGTCAATTTGCACGGACCTGGTAAGCAGATAAATTAGCTAAATTCACTACTCCCCTGTAGATTCCCTAATTAACATAAGCCAATTTTCTCTTCATAGAAATTGAGATAAGGGCTTGCTGCTTGATTATTGAAAATTTCAGAGTTTCAGCTCGAATAGTTTTGTCCCGTCGCCGGTAATGCGTGACCAAGTATAGTCATAAATTGCCAAATGTAAGTAATAATACCTCACAAACTGTTCATTAGAACACAAAACAACTTTTCATAGATGATAAGTACACTGTAGCCTAGAAAACCACTAAATATTGTTGTCCTGAGTTTAAAAGGAAAAAAGATATTCATTCATAAACTTTTGTAGTTTTGCACATTTTTATTGGCGCCTATATAAATTTCTAATTGCTTTACACGCAATTTATTTTCATAGAAACCTTGTATAATATTTCATTTAAAGACAAAGCAAATTTCATTTTGTTATGTTGAACAGTTTAGTCGGAATGGCAGTACAGCGGAGGCTAGTACAGCAAAAACGCCGTTTTTTGCTCCCACTGTTTTGACTGCCGTTAGGTGACACTTCAGGCTAGGCAATAATACTAGGTATCATTGGAAAGCGCAGAAAGTAAGCTTTCTAACGCAATAAAGTTCACATTTGTACAATTAGCGCACGAAGCACAGTGCGTCCGCAATCAATGACTAAAATGCCGAGCGCGTGCCGCCGGAGTGGGACCGCCACCTTAAACGGAAGCGGTCGCATGTCAAATCAACACTTCTGTGCCCACCGCGTATAGCTTTGCGGCTATAGAGGCTTGCACACAATTGTTGATCTATACAGATCGACAATTGAGAAATGCACACTTTTGGAGTAAATTGGCATGAAGTTCTCACACTCCGCGGCGGCTCACTTTGCCGGTCGTGGCAACCGGATTCTGATGAGGACGTAATACAAACACGCTCGTGTGCTGGGCTTCGGACGCAGGAGGTAAAAGAAAAAATGCGGACCCCACGCACTGTAGGAATCGCTGTAAGCTAAGCTTTCAATGCTGTTTGCTTTGACTGACAATAATTAGCGGTGATGACGACGGCGAATGTTTAATTTCTTCAACGTTTAGTCCAATACGAGAGTGGTGAGTTGATGTTAAACGTTATACCTTGCGTGCCCAACTTCTGCTTGTCTGCGTACTACACCGAACACTCGGGGAGACGTGTTTGCTTGAGGCGTCGTTGTGCGCCATTATTCATAACCTCTGAGAGGGGGTTGAGCATTGTCATTGCCTTACAGGGCACATCGCGTCATGGAAGTAGTGCTAAAATTTGATTGAATTATAGGGCTGTACGTGCCAAAACCACAATCAGATTATGAGGTACGCAGTAGTGGCGGACTGCGGATTAATTTTGTCACCCTGGTGTTCTTTAAGATGCGCCTAAATCGAAATGCGACTGCCGCGGTCGGGATCGAACCCGTGATTTAAGGACCCGCCACTTACTGACTCAGAGGACGCTACCTTAATTGGTTCTGAGAGTGATTAGCATCCGTAATCAAGTCATTGATCGGCGGTTCTAGTGCTTTCTTTGTGAATCTGCATGCCACTTGACTGCGGTTGCTAAACGCGGCTTTTCCTGGACAAATCGGGCCTACAGCGATACAGGGATAGATAAAAAAAACTTGAAGCTGTACAAAGAAAGACAGTTAGGTTTGTTTATTCTAAATTTAAAAGTACAGACTCACCGTCTGAAATCATGGCTGCTAACAACATTTAAAAACTTTAACTACGACGAAAAATGAACCGCCTCAACTTTCTCCATTTTTTTTTTACAAAACCTGACCGTGGGGTGCAGAACTATGTGCCCTACGCGTATTTGGACATAATCGGATACGTATTAGAAGAAATCGAATATCACGTTCGGTTATCGAATACTTAGGCTCGAGAGCGAAGTACGTGATTAGCGTTGCAACTCTCGAATATTCGCACACCCCTAAAAGCTAATAATTAAAGAACTTAATCTTAAGTTTGTGAAAGGCTGCTGTAGTATGATATATCTCGCTTGTGACCCCCATAACAAGTCCTGTACCTGCCTATAAGTCTGCTGAAAAAAAAAAAAAAATCTCATGCTAACTGCGCTAAAGGCAGTGGGATAACTTATGTTTTTGTGCGAAAGCGACGCTCGACAGATGTACAAGGCACATAGCTAATTACTCTTATAGAGTGATAGATGAATTGCAGCTGTAGGTTTGCAAAGTCGTACCTGTTCGATACACGACGCTGTACCGTACGGAGCCTGAAATCTTGGCTTATATATACTGTAACCATCTGCGCTTTAATTTTACCATGTTACTGAGGCGGGGACTCATGCTAACTGCGCTAAAGGCAGTGGGATAACTTATGTTTTTGTGCGAAAGCGACGCTCGACAGATGTACAAGGCACATAGCTAATTACTCTTATAGAGTGATAGATGAATTGCAGCTGTAGGTTTGCAAAGTCGTACCTGTTCGATACACGACGCTGTACCGTACGGAGCCTGAAATCTTGACTTATATACTGTAACCATCTGCGCTTTAATTTTACCATGTTACTGAGGCGGGGACTATTTTTTCAGTTTCAGTCTTTTATTATTGCACAGAAATAAGGTTACAAATGTGGATTATACATACATACAGAGGGACGTCCCAAAGTCAAGACTGTAGAGGGGACCTCCCGTTTGTAGTAACTGGAAAACTTCAATACATGCAGCAACTACATGACTATAAAGAGAAACAGCGTACGCTTAATTTCACTAGCTAACACACACAAAGAAGAACATATTTTAATGACGCAAAACAATTGTAAAAAAAGATTGTCAAAAACAGTAATCGGTGGAATATTAGATTGGATAGAAAAATTTACGAAGGCCAGATTTGCATTTGTAAAATTCAGATGGTGGCCTCTCGTGCGCGTATAAATTGAACTTCATGTTTACCTCCTTTGATCACCAGCGGACAAACAAGGAAAGCCTCAACCCTGAGCCAAACACTTCGGCAAGCTGACCTTCGTCAGGGCGCAGGCCCTGTCCAAGACAAGTCCGCTTGTCGAAACGTTGGCTCTCACCTGAGGCTTCCCTCGTTTGCCCACTGGTGTCACCATCAATATTGCTTTGAACCTGTTGTCTTGCTTAAATGTTCGTCTCCGCGTGTGTCTTCTATGACCAATTAAATTTGCGCCCCGTATAGCGCGTGATACTCGCGCGGTCACGTCTCAGCGAACTCTCGTGTGTGAACGCTGTATCATTGCTATAGCGGTATATTTTTGAGAATTTCTCTCGCTTATGCTGTAGTGATGGCTGTTAGTCGCCGCTATGCCTATAAGGCCACTAACGTATCATTTTTTTTTTTTTTTTTTACTTCCACGCTGCTTAAAAAAGAAAGGAAAAGTAAAGGAAGAAAACATCCGGTAACGCTACCGTTATCAACATTTCTACAGTTCTGGGAGCTTAATGAAATCCCCGCGCACCGGCGAATGAAAAAAAAATAAAAAAAAAGAGATATAGTAGAATGCCTCGCTAGCTTGGTGAACACTGGCTTGCGCAGTGGAACGGCGGGCCCCAAGTTCAACGTTTTTGGATTGTCGAGAGAGGACACTTGAAGAAGTAGCGCTTATAACTATACAGCTCCGACGCGTCTTATATTTACATTTTTTTTTCGTCTTACACGCCGGCTGCTTTGAGAGCCTTGCTCACAGTAGCCACGACGAGAGGTTAAGGCGACGTGCTAACTTGACTGGTAGCGGCGCTCTCTCTAAAGTGGATCGACCGCCCGCATAGCGACTGCGCTGTATACTGGCTCCCGACCCCCAACTGTTCCTCGGAAGACGGCGGCTGGAACGTCTCACCGCAATGCCTCTTGAGAGAGCTCGCAATAAACATCAGGGCCGGGGCTAGCGCCCGACAGGATCAAGGGTCTCGCGAAATGAAAGATGATAAAGGTCCTCATACAGAGTGTGCTCCTCGTTTGCGCAGAGGTTGTTTTAAAACCCCGGTCACGCCTCGACGGGTCGTCGAGAACAGAGACAGCGCACGTGCTACATACGAGCACCGTCGTCTGCCGGCAAAAAAAAAAAAAAGTTGAAAGACAGATGCTGCTATAAGCGCGGGCACGACTAGATATCCTCAAACGCGTTATGTCTATATGTATATATACTCGTCTGGAAAACTTAATGTATGCTGAAAGAAAACTCGAGATCTGTGTATATCGCGTAGGTTGGCTCTTGGAGGATCGTCCCTGGCTGCACGTACATACGTACGTATGTATCGCTTTCGTCCTTGGCCCTCGGCCGGGACACTTCCTATATGAAAGGCAGCGCAGCGAGATAAGCAGAACAAGGGCGACGTCTTCAATTCACGCTATGCGCGATATCAGCGAACATGCACATTGAATGTCGTGAATGACGTTCACTGCCTTTGTTCTTCTGCGCGGCGTCTGTATATTTTGATGATGTGTGGTCGGGAGTAGCAAGGTGAGAACAATGAGTCTTGAGAAAAATAAGAATGTGTGCGAGGAGGAGCCGAATTTCAGAGAACTGGCGATGAAAAAGGAACGCCACGTGTAGTCGCTTCTGCATCGGCGCTGCACACAAAATAGGGAGGGTATTTATTGCACACTTTGCGGGGCTTGCGTGGTGAAAAGACAGCCTGATGCGAAAACTTGGGCTCATTATCAAAGAAAACTCGTCGCATAGTCAGCCGGCATGGTTTTTTTTTTTAAATAACGATGCTAGCACGTGGGGCGGGCTCCATCTTAGCGGGAGCACTTTAAGCACGTTGCGGAAGTGGTTTGTTTCTGCATAAAAATTAGCGCACGTTTCGGCTAAATGGAGGCGCAGGTCTTGTGTGTGCATCCCTAATTTAAAAACAACAACGACGACGACAAATAATAACACGCCGACGTCTCGCATATAGCCTGGCTGATCATTTTACGATTTCTTCCTGGTGCTCACGATGTGTTAGTAGTGCAGTACAGAGATTTAATAATGCTAGCGTGTGGCCTGCTCCGCTCGTCCTTTAAATTTTGCTTTCTATTTCCGAATTGCGTGCCTGCTGCAACTACACGAGCTTCTGAACTCTATAGGCATGCTTCCTGCGGAAGATGCAGCGCCACCTGGACCTACGCCGATTCACCAGCGGGGAGCGCCACCTCCAGCCACACACAATGACGACTCGGACTAGAGTCGTGATATAAAATGTTTTCTTCTTCTCAAACGCCTGCCGTAACACTGAGCAGTCGTACAATACACACAACACTCAGGCTAACCAAACTGTGATAGCGCAGCCGAAGGCCCCTACTACGCTCTAAACGATTTGCCTTGAGATAAGGCTTGGAATCTGTGTCTCCAGATGGCTTCCTCCAAGTTGGACCTTACCTGCTGGCCGTCGTTAATTTACTCGCAATTACGATCCCATGGAATGCCTCCTGAAAATTGCATTTAAGGCGTGTCTGTGCAAGAACCCCCGCCCCCATAAAGTGCGAAGCGCGGGTGTTATCGCAGGAGTCTCTATTCAGCTTTCACAAGATGAAATTGTTTCCGTGCTGCTTCAAATGATGCCTATCTAATCCGTACGGCGTCTGGGACAGTCGGACACTGTTCGTATTGTGTTTCTCACAGAAACTAAGCCTGAGTGTGTGATACTGGGCTACACGAGGTATCGTGTATACTAGTAGCGCACCCAGGATCTCTGCCAAAGGGGGGGGGGGGGGGGGGAGCAAAAGCACTTTGCATAATATGCAATTTCCTTGCTTTAGCCAGAGGAATCCAACAGCAAATAAAATGCCTAATAATTATAATAATGACACCAAGGATGATGACGATGTCTATTTCTTCAGCGTTTTACTCAAAGTAATTTAAGAGTGAATGAATAAATACAAGACAGTGATAGAGTCTTTTTGCTATTCAGGAAAATTCGACCTCAAGCCTCCTCCTGAATTGTAATGACAACGTGAACAGAGCGCTGAAGGTACACGTTGGACTGGTAGGGCTGGACGCGTAGGGGGGTGGGGTTACAACACGCGACCCCCCCTCCGTCGGTGCGCCACTGGTGTATGCAAATTCGCACAGTTCCTCAAGCAGAGGTTCAAATGTCAGCGCTTCCGTTACGTGGCTAGCACCTGCATGCTTGCATTCCGATGTTCTCGATGCGATGGTCACTACGACTGAGCGGCATGTGAAAATGGGAATCCTATAGGTGCTCTGTGGCAAAAAACACAAATCGTCTTTCAGCGGCTGCTCCGTGTTTACCAAGAAGAAGAAAATTTTTACCACAAAGTCAATAATAATAGGGGCTACAGGTCTGCGAGGGCTGCTGTGCTTGAACAGCGACAACATCAACCGGCCTGCGCCGCTGAGGCATAATCAAAACTATAAAAAAAAATAATAAATTGTGGGGTTTTACGTGCCAAAACCAGTTCTGATTATGAGGCACGCCGTAGTGGGGGACTCCGGAAATTTGGACCACCTGGGGTTCTTTAACGTGCACCTAAATCTAAGTACACGGGTGTTTTCGCATTTCGCCCCCATCGAAATGCGGCCGCCGTGGCCGGGATTCGATCCCGCGACCTCGTGCTCAGCAGCCCAACACCATAGCCACTGAGCAACCGCGGCGGGTTCAAAACTATACCGTGCACAGGGTAGTTTATAGAGTGTCCAGCACTTCCATGCTTAGACGATGTGGCAGAGTGGTACTTCGAACCTAAGGTATCTTGCCCGTGGTTTCAGCAGAGGGGGAAACTGTGAGCAGGCATCATTGCGTTTGTACAGACCCTACTGACCCGCTATAGTTCGCTCACTATAAACAGATGGCGCTTTCGCTGCGCCTGCTCTTAAGTCTAGTCGTTTGTTCCCTGTAGCCGCATCGCCTCCGCAATGGTTTGACTCCCGGTCGCGACAGGCCCGTTTTGATAAAACGCTGCTCTATCTAGATTTAGGTGCACGTTAAAGTGCACCAGATGGCCGAAATGAATCCAGAACACTACCGCGTCCCTCGTAACTCACTGTGCAGTTTGAGGACGCTGAACCCCGCATTTCTAAGAACCCGCTAAATATACTGCACGTGTACACACTTCAGTAAGGCTGCTTTCTAGTTAGTGGGTTGACAATTGTTTCATTCTCACATGGATCTTTGTACTAAAAGCTGATCAGCTCGCAGTGTTTTGTGTTCATAATGGAGAAGCATTGAAAAAAGCATGCACCATGCACTCGGTAACGGCGTTTTGTTAGCTCTGCTTTGCTGTTAGCTAATGTGTTCTCAGGCTTTCTTCGTCCTTGTTTATTTGCTCCACAATCCCGGAGTGAAATCTCGGAATGTCATCTAACTCAGGCCAATGTATTTTCTGTGGCAAAACAAGTTATTATTTATTTATGCAATGCCCGCAGCGCCATTGCAGTGAGGGTTAATACATAAAATCAAACGGATCCATGCACCATGACAAAGTTGCAAACAAAAAAAAAGTACGAAATAATCTAATGTTCGAAAAAAAAAAACTCAAGGTTTAACTCTTGTAAACCTAGTTATCACGAGCGAAAGGTCTATTTGGCTTGGTTTTTCAAAGACTATGCACGCATGCAGTGTTTCATTAATGCACGCTTCCGCGCTTGGTAAGCTTCTCTATAACGTGCTAATCTGGCCTCCCTTTGCTCCGGTGTTTCAGCAGCCAACTTTGCCTTTGCTTGATATTTGGCAGCCTGCCAGCTATATCTACTGCATGATTGGATTCAGTCTGTCGCTTGCGCGGAAGCGCACGCACAGATAGCCAAGCCGGAGCGCCATCCATGGCGAGACTGAGCGACCAAGCGCCGGTGAAGTAACCGTTACGTCGCCTAGTCACGTGGTACCGCATCGGCGAGGCTCCGAGCGAGTGCAGCTGCGACGCCTCTCCACAGCAGATCACGTGGTGTAGCGTCACACCGGCCACACTTGCGCTCCGGCGGCTCAAGGTCATTACGACGCGATGAATGACCTTGCGAGACATGGCGTAGTAGAGCTGTCGCTCTAATATTCAAGACTACACAGACTGTTAGCAAGTAGAGAAAATCATAGTAGAGTGTAATATGTCATTAGTCTAGCAAAGCGTAAAACGTATCGTTCAATATTACATCGGCCACTGAAAGTGGCAGTCTACTACACTGCCGCATTGTTCTCGAAAAAAAAAAAGATCTAAACTGGTCTGTGAGAAAATATTTCGCGTACTTTATGGGTATAATCACCTCGGCGCTAATGTATAATGAGGTTCAAGTATATACCTTTGCCTATCAATACCAATTATTGAGTGAAAGATACCATGAAAAAGTTTTAAACGAAGTCTTTTCCTGCGATTTTCAAGTGACTCTCACTGTAGATTAGTTTTCGCTTGTGTTGCGATAAAGCTAAAACAGTAATTTCCAGTAAAATCTTGCAGCTAAATTTTGTGCTCTTTCAAGACGTTCTTTGTCACCAACCATCGGTTGGTCCCATACCTCGCTTGCATATTCTGAAATTGACCCTATGAACGTTTTGTATTTGAGAAGCCATACTGAATATTTCGGAATTACGCCGAAGAAACTCTAAGGACTTGCCTGTACTCGCTATTACATGGTCAACGTGATAATGGTATTTTAAATCAATACTAAAATAAACTCCGAAATATTTATAAACAGACACCCGTGACAGTGCAATATTATCTGTCATATAATGAAACATTTTTTTCTTTCTAAATACCATGAAAAAACTCTTATCTAGATTCAAACACACATTCCATTTAAGACGCCTGTAATTAATGAGGATGACATCACACTGTAAAACCCGTCAATTGTCTTCACAACTAATAGGCATGCATAAAATGCAATCATCAGCGCACAATCTCAAATTCGACAGGAGTCCTTCACTGATATTATTGATAAATAAAGCGAAATTCTTTTTATCAGCCCCCCCCCCCCCCCAAAAAAAAAAAAAAAAAAAAAAAAAACTATGATGGCCAGACAGCACCGCAAATTTAGTGGACACTGCCTTGCGCTTGTAAATAATTTTTTTTAATGGTTGCCGAAGATGCCACCCGAGTCCAAGGACTTCGAGCCGCCACCTGAGGCCACCAAAACCAAGCTGCTGACCCTTTCAATAAAGTTTATTTCTTCTTCCACTACCGTCCTGCACCATTCAGTGCAAATCACTGAGACTCACAGCCACGTATTCGACATGAGTGCATTCGTTAGAGAGTGCGCCGACCAATGAGTGGTTTACATACTATGTTACGTAAAAGTGTTCGACGCTGTGCGTTTCGTCACGAGCCACAACGTAAACTTGCGACAAACGATATAGTTTTTTTTTTTCTGTAAGCCACTACAAAACTTCAAAACATGGATGTTTTAAGCTCGGAGCGTCGCATAAAGAAATCTGTTCTAGAGTGTATACGCAGAGAATAAATAATGTAATGACATGGCAATAAAAAGCATTACTGAACAAAACACATAACAACCTGTGGCTTCCAAGCCATTGGCTATAATAAGAAAAAAAAAAACGATGAACGAATGACAGTAATCTTGATTTAATACAGCGGCTGAAAGTGCGTACCACTGCATGTGTCTTGGAAAACCATTTCTAGCCCGACCTTGTAGTACGCGTACCGTACCCGCCATGGTTGCTTAGTGGCTATGGTATTGGGCTAAGTTGGGCTGATAAGCACGAGGTCACGGAATGAAATCCCGGCCACGGCAGTCGCATTTCTATGGGGGCGGAATGCGAAAACACCCGTCTACTTAGATTTAGGTGCACGTTAAAGAACCCCACGTGGTACAAATTAATCCGGAGTCCCCCACTACGGCGTGCCTTATAATCAGATCGTGGTTTTGGCACGTAAAAAAAAAAAAAAAAAAAAAAAAAAAAAAAAAAAAAAAAAAAAAAAACCACCGTAACTTAGTACGCGCGTGGTACGGCAGTGCTAGCACCATTTTGACGTAGAATAATGAGCTCGGAAGGATGGACATGCGGCCTTTACATGTATCTTCTGAACCACTCGCCAAAGTTTCGTGCCGTTCACGCCGTCGTTCTCGGCGACAAATTCCGAAACAGCGGATTGCTGCGTCGTACATGCATCGTGCGCTGCTGTTGCAAACGGAGCCAACGAGGGCCGGCTGAGGCAAGCAATAGACGCGTCACCACGTGATCAAACATGGCGGCGCCTATCGGGAGCGCGGTGAAAAGGGTCGTGAAAACCTGAGCGTGAGAGAAGCAGTCGAAAAATTCCAGTAAGCACGTGCCCCTGCCGCGTTTTCCTCACACCTGTTTCCTCCTCCATGGCCGGGCCATTTTCACTCTCCTATAGATTTCATCTCGCCGCATCTGGCACAGTGGGGGGTAGCAAACAATCACGACCGGACACCCGTTTCTGCAATGCAGAACGTTCGCAATAACGCCGAAATTGAATCGCATGGAAGTGACCAGTCTACCTACATAAATATCAATTAGTGATTTTGCAGGTGCTCCGAAAGGACCAAGGCGGTAATTCGGGATTGTTAGTGTGTCATACTTGGATCTTAAATAGCGCTAAATACACAGATTGCGAAGAGTGTAAGAGCACGCCTATTTTTGACCAGTGCCGAGAAGTGGGTAGAGCCAAAGAACAGCTCACACGTGAGTTAATAGAAGCTGTTTATGTCCAAAACTTAGCTGACAGGTGTGTGAGCACCGCTTCGCTATCTTAAAAGGAACGGGCTGATTAAAATAAAGTCATGTACGCGCGCCACCCTTGACGTTAAGTCACGCCCCAGTTGATGCATGCCCGGTGCACGGTGTTTGGATGTCAACTTGCGCGGTGTATTTTTTTCTTTTTTTTCAGCAATAGCAGAAGGGTACAGTACCGTACAATGAATTTAAATTTCTCCACTTTGTCCACAACTGCTGCTGTGTCTAGTTGTAGCGTTTCCTTGCTTTCTTACGTTGCTTCCCCCCCCCCCCCCCCCGCCCCTATATGCGAGCTGCTACGAGCAAGTAGTGGCAAGGCTGTAATTCACTCGTTTTGTGATTGCGTGCGTTTATTGCTGTATTTATTGAGGTCAAGAGAGCTTTTGACAATGGGACACGCGCAGCTATCCGATCTATGCCTTTAATATCTCTAGTGGCTGCATGTACGAGCAAATATCGGACCACCTCAGAAGTATAGGCCATGTCGAAAAATGAAGGTGACACGACGCACCGCACAACGCGATTCACTGCAAGTACGCGCTTAATAATATACGCACGCGGGAGTTCTCCTGGTGACCCCATCCTAGATGCCTGCAAAGTTTCTCATTTCGTCGCACCACCTCAATTACGCTTCCCTTCAATCGGCACTCATTGGGTACTTCTAATGCAGGCCACCGGTCACGTGCCCTATATGCGTTGCATGGCGCATCCTATACTCCTGCTGTCGGTGGAGATCAGTGAGGACGGCGGGGATTAGATATCAAACGTCGGCATACGATAATCTGGTTGAGTTTAAGAGGATTAAATGGAGAAATGCATATATCCGGAATTAAATGACAATCCATTCTTCGTTTCATAAAAGTTCAAGGGAGAAAGGAGGCGGGACTGCGCATCACACTTCCGAAAATTTAATATGCCTTCTCGCGCATGAAAGGTCGGTATGTCGAACACTGGGGGATAGCTGAGAATGTAAGTAAAAGAAAGGACGTGACGCGGTAACGAGACACGGTTATAAATTAAATATATTTTCCACGTGCGATGCGCACGAAAGAAAAGAATAAAAAAGGGAAAGGAGTACTCGGAAATGTCTATATAGTTAAGGATGCGGGCGCGTCACTTTGCTAACATCAAAAAAAAAAAAAAAAAAAAAGCAAGAAAAAAAATTTGGAAAGACATTATATAAATGGTATAATTCGGTGCACGCGCTTGGACCGAGCTTCTGTAGTAAAAGGCCCTCTCGATAAGGTTAGTTAAGGCTCATAATGAATTATAGGTAATTTCTGTGAGTGCTTATTGCAGTGTTCGCGTGCTTCGTTTGAAATGCAATTGCACAGGACACAAGAATCGCGTGCGTACGCGTCTTTTCCCCTTCCTCTGTGCCCTGATTTCTTTGTGCCAGCACACTGATGACTGGCGAAGGTATTTTCCTCTAGAACCGCCATGGCATGTCACTACCCGCCCGGTTGTAGCGCAAGTCGATTTCCGTTATGTGCGCTCCATCACGGGGCGTTAACGACTGGCGCTTCCCGCGCCTCTCCATTGCTCTGACAGGTGTCGCTACGTGCCCCGGCGTCGTCTGCGGGCGGCTGCTCATCCGTCATCGAGTCTCCGCTACTATAGCCGACACTCGCATTGCGACAAAGCCCTCTCTTTCTGCGAGGTCCGCTCTGACGAAACAAACAAACAAACAAACAAACAAACAAACAAACAAACAAACAAACAAACAAACAAACAAACAAACAAACAAACAAACAAACAAACAAACAAACAAACAAACAAACAAACAAACAAACAAACAAACAAACAACAACAAACAAACAAACAAACAAACAAACAAGCAAACAAGCAAACAAACAACCAAACAAACAAACAAACAACCAAACAAACAAACAAACAAACAAACAAACAAACAAACAAAAAACAAAAACAAACAAACAAACAAACAAAAACGAACGAACGAACGAACGGACAGACAGGCAGACAGACAAAAAAGCAGGAACACTGGAAAATACTATACTGGGCACTGAAACGAAACTTATTCATTGCAGTATAAATGACATACAGGCAGGCTGAATTCACAAAGCTTTCCGTTCGTAAGTGCTTTTTGCCATGGGCTGGCCGACTTCGGAAATAATATGTGCAACATTGCGGTTGGCTGCCATATTCTCTTGCTAACAAGTCTAGCGTAAGAAATTTTTTGTTAATATTGGGACCTTGGAACCGTATTCCCAAAGCTTTTTTTTTCGTAAGTATTTTTACAGCGGAGCTGTTATACGCTAGTTTCCAGCGGATCTCTGCGTGCGTAGACCGAGCGTATAGACCAAAAACGCCGTAGCCTCGACACAAAGCAAAAGCGTATCGCCGGTGTGCCCCCGCTACGTTTAATAGGCAATGGGTGTGCCTCTTTGGCTGGTGACGTCACGCACTGCATATAGGCACGTTATCTCAGTTGCGTTCCGGCCGTGTAACGGGTAGGCCGCGTATTATGCGGACTGCTGAAGAACAGCATGCCTACGATGAACGACGGCGTGAGCAGAAGCCGCCTTCCCGCCCATTCCCGCTCAGGCATCGTTACAGAACCCACGGCCGTCCACCATAGCTACCACAAAGCTATAGTCACCTTGGTGACAAAATAATAAATACTGTAGTAAAGACAATTCATGTGGTATGTGTCTTCATTTGAATGAATATAGTTTATCCCCATATAGTATGCAGCTCCGCTGGCCATCCACCTTCAAAGAGTCGAATGGCAGTGAGTTTTTGTTGTTGTTTATATTGAAAGCTTTGTCCACGAATCTTTTTGCTTATAATTAACCTGGTACCTTTCGCATATGGGCCAGACCTTTGTTTATCAGTATGACCTTAATTTTATTATTATAAATTGTTTTGATGGGAGAGGAGTGGGAACGGGCTGTAATCGCAAGTGCACAATGGAGGCGCAGGAAATGAGGTCGCGTGACCCATTCAACGTCACGAGGGCCGTTAGGTGTCATCGGCCGGCCGCGTATTTCGCTTAATTTGTCTCGTCTTAGAAGTTGGTTGACATTTCCTGCAATGCAGCATGCAGGATTTCTAAAATCTTTTCGCTCGAAGCTAACCGGTGACGCTTGAAGTGCAGCGTTCGCCGGAATAATTTAAAGACACAGTAAAAACGGGCAGTTGGTTAAAAACGCACCCTGTTGGGATAGTCGGCTTATACTTAGACATTACATATTGCCAAAGGCTATAGAGAACACGACAGCATAGTAGACGGGATAAGCGTTTGGTACTGTGATAACGCAGACCTGGACTTGGTTGTGGAGACTTGTAATTGAAGAACTATACCAGTGGCATTATAAATACGGGCGTACCGAGAGATGTACCGAATTCCCAGAAAAGTGGTTCATGTTGAGAGAGAGAGAGAGAGAGAGAGAGAGAAAAGGTAAAGGAAAGACAGGGAGGTTAACCAGACATTATCTCCGGTTGGCTACCCTGTACTGGGGGAGGGGTAAAGGGATTCGACAGGACAGAGAGAAAAAATAAGTATAAAAAAGGGGGGAAAAAGGAAAAAGAAAATCACACACACACACAAAACAGAACGGTTTCTGTGGGCATAGTCACGCAGTCTGAGAAGGCGTTCTAGTGTTGCACAGTGTCAACGTCCCATCCTACGTCACACAGTGTAGAGTCACAATTTGTCACACAGTGTAGAGTCACGCTCAAATTGACACGCGTCGTGAAAATGGCAGTTGTAAAGAATCAGGGACTGAATTCAAAAAAGGTTTTCGTTCTTAAGTCCTCTTTGCCATTGGCTTGTCGCGCTCGTCCTGAATTCCTAACCTTCGCTTAAGAAGTCCATTCTTGCGATAATTTGGTTGTATATACCCACACTGCCTTGTCGCACATGGTCGCCAACATTTTATGTCCTTCCACAGCCTCTCTCTCTATCTCGTTTCCTATCGTGTATGCGCATGTATACTCTTATATGGATGGCGTTGATGCATCGATGATATCTAAAGACGATTCTGAGTGTGAGTAGACTTACGTAAGGAAAAGTCGGTGGGTGTTAGTCAATGGGCACAAATACCAAAATCTGAGCCCGTATTCACAAAAAGCTCTTGCGCTAAAACTGTTTTTAAGAGAAAATTCCAGCCAATCCCGATGCTGGATATCAGCGAAGGTGAGCGACCAGTGGCAGAAAGCACTTACACCCGCTGTAGAGGCGTAGTGGCTATGGCGTTGCGCGCTGCTAAGCACGAGGTCGCGGAATCGAATAGCGGCCGCATTTCGAGGGGAGGGGGGTTCGTAATGCAACAACGCCCGTGCATTGGGTCCACGGTAAAGAGCCCCAGATGGTCGTAATTAAACCGGAGTCCCCCACTACGGCGTGCCTCGTAATCATATCGTGGTTTTGGCGCGTATATAAACCCATAATTTCATTAATTAAAAAGCGCTCACTAACGACAAGCGTTGTCAACGCGCGGCCCCTTGGTGAGCGTGTTTTCAGTTGCCAATTATTAACAGCGTGCTGAATCGCTCTGGAGGGTGCATTTTGGTAAAAAAAGCATGTTTTGAAGGGACACTACGGAGAAACATTATTTGAGCTGTATTAATAAATTGCCCTCTTTGACAATACGAACACACACGCACAAAAAAAAAAGGGGGGGGGGGGGTGCAATAACGAAAGTCGGTGGCCGACGCCGTTTTGAAGTTGCCACACCAGCTCGACGTGACGTCATGGATTTTGGAGGCGTCTACTGAAGCCTAGTTGATTTGTTATTGATAAAGATGAACTGCAGTATATTCTAATATATATCCAAAGACTGAACTTAGCAGCAAGTTTCGAGGACTTCTACTGAGCCCTAACGGCCGATATATATATATATATATATATATATATATATATATATATATATAATTTGGAATCAGTCACATCACATTGACGTACGGCGGTGTGGTTCCGGCGCGAAATTTCAGAAATGAAACCTTGAGCTTAATTTTCTCTTCTAACAACCGGAAGCAACGAAACTAGAGTTCTTGAAATAAAAACGCATCAATATGAACTGATTTAGCGTTTGTCTTTAGTGTAACAAAGTTTGAGGCCCGGCTTGTTGGTGTTCCATATGTTACTGTACAAATTACAGCGCCCACAAAGACGAGAATAGATGAAGAGAAAGCGCTGACTTCCAAGTGTTTTTTTTTTTTTTATTTCCTGAGAGTAACATATATCATGTTTCTCATGTAACTTGTGCCAGAATTAAAAAAAAGAAGAAGCAAGTGCTACGGAGCGCAACAGGACCAAGATAATGTTGTTCGTCGTCGCTTGGAGCAAGCCAGACTATTTTTCGTATTCCGCATAATTACATAATTAGTCATTAATAATTAATAAACTTCATTCAATCAATTAATCAATCAAGTTGTTTATTTTTCGTTTTTGCAGTACATGGGTCATAGTGTATATACAGAAGGAGGCCCAAAAGTCGAAACTGCAATTAGGGCCTCCTACAGCAACATGAATAGAGTATATCAAAGAAGGGCATACACAGCAATCCGAGTAGCAAAAAAGAAAGAAAAAAAAGTAGGAAAAACAAAAACAAAAAAAAAAAGAAAAATATAATAAATATTATAATAAGAGCAAAAATGTCACTCAGAAATATGTACACCATGCCGAAAGATTTCTGATCCAGCTTTCCAGCTCAATACGTGTTACGTAAAACTTTTTTTTTTCCGAGCCTAAAAGAAAGCCCGCGAAACACGAAAAAGTGTCGCGCGACTGGTTCGTGTTTCGCGAGCTACCCGAAATAAAGCATTTAATTGTGCTCTGACCTGGTCTGGCTCTGACCTTGGGGCCATTTATGTGTCCTGTATTGCGGTGTTAAAATCTGCTGTTAATCATTATTGTGTGTTGTTTCGCTCTGCAATGTCGGAAAGGAGATATTTGTTGTCTCATTTCTTGCTTTGAAACCTCCACCACGTGTCCTGGTGTACGCGGGACTATGCTTTATGGAAGAACTATGAATTTGAGTAAGACGATATCGCTGATCAAAGAAGACTGCTATATTGAAGCACCTAATGTACGCATGTCCGCGCTCGCACCGTAGGAATGGCATTTCTAAAGGATTAGAACATTTGATTTTTCTTTGAAGCTGATTTCAGAAAAGATAGCTTTTGGTTCACCACGACGCAAAACGGAGTGTACGTATCCTATCCGCCGCGGTGTTCAGCTGATGTGGCGGTCTGTTGTTGGGCTTTAGGTCTCAGGCTTGACTCCTGGCTGAGGCTGCCGCATTTAGACGAGAGCGGCTAAAAAAAAAAAAGAATAACAAAAATGGCTCGTGTCTGTGCATTTGGGCGGTCTTGAAAGGGACACTAAAGCTGAGCACTGAGTCAGTGCATAGATTGGTGGTTTACTCTTCAAAAAAGCGCTTGTATTTGATCGGCGAAAAAGGATTGCTTACCGAGGGTGACAATGAAAGCAAAGCTTTGCCGTTTGAATTGCGGCGCCGTGGTGTCCGCTATGACGTACATCACAAATGCCGGAACACTCTTTTGCTGATTTGGGTAATTTTCTGCGAGGAACGCCCACGAAAGCTTCCCGGCGGTGTTTGCATGCGTTTATTTCCGAATGGAATAATGATTATTATTAAACAAATAAATCTTTGACGTCACCTGAAATTGCTGTGTGAATATTAAGGCCTCGTAGCCGCCAATCGTTGACGCTTTTACGTTATTCCTGGTGCACCAAGCTCCCGCTCGCGACAACACTGACCTATTTGTAATTACAAGTATATATATAGTGAATTCCACCAAACCAGCTTAACTCAATAATTGAGATTAGTTGTCCATTGCAAAAAGAGTTCAGGTAATGACATTTAATCTAGAACCGTCCACTTATGAGTCTCTCAAGCTAACAAGCTAAAGCGCAGCTTCGATACTTAGAAGACAGACTCATTCATTATACATCTCGTATTGCGAGACTGGGCTTCAAATGAAGTTGCGTTTAGGTCCTCGAAGAACTCTGAAAAACACCAGAATGTGCAATTGCTTCTTAGTCCGCTAACTTGACAGCGGGGTGAAGGCGTGACATAAAAAGAAAGAAAGAAGAGGACCGGGTTTTACGTTCCAGTTGATGTCACGTACGGCTCCAGCCTTTCTGTCGTCGTCGACGACTCTCACTATCTGATTCTTAACCGCGACCTTTCCCTCGACACATGACAACTTGATTTCGTGCAGCCGTCGTCATCGTAGTGCTCGTAAAAGCTAGAGCCCCCCCCCCCCCCCCCCCCCCCCCCTCGTCGAAGAGCACGCAAGTCCGTACATGTCGTCAAACGCAGAGCCGAACGGCCCCAGGGAAAAGACAGAAAGGAAAGAACGTGAAAAAGAAAAAAAGAAAAGAAATTTCTACAAGCAGTATAAAAACGTCTACAACGCGGAGAAGAGGAGGGGGGCGTCCATCTTTAGCTCTGTCTACTCAACAGTGATCCACGGCCTTATGAGTTCGATTGCAGCCAAAGTGCCGATTCCCTCCACGTCTCCCAATTGCCTCCCCCTCCCCCGCCCTCGCCTCAGCGCTTTCCTTACGTCGAAGCCGAGTGCGTGAACTGGAATAGATGACCGGGGCGTGTTCTCGATTGCCGTTGGCGCCGGAACATCGAATTGGCGACCCTGCTCCTCCGATCCCTTTCCCCTGAAAAAGCTCTCTCTCTCTCTCTTTCAAGGCGTTCGCTAGCGACGGCCGTTACAGAAGGGGGCCATCTGAAGCAGATCGATTGTCGCTAAGCTATTGAGAGAATTAAGGCGGGACACGTTTACGACGGAACCGTCGCTGAAAACAATTTGCTTGCAGCGATAGTCGTAATGAGTAAGCGTCCGTGCGCGCAGCGAACGAGAAGGAGCGGTTCGATAATGACAAGTTGGTCAAGGCACCGATTAAGATATTAAACTTTAATAATTATCAGCCTTTAACGGATTAATTAGCCGATTAATTACTTTTGCTGATTTACGCGCAAAACTTTCGATGAAAGGAAAGTGTAAAACCTGACTGTTTGCGGTGGTAGTTGTGTCAATTTTCAATTATACTTAGATAATGATGACCAAAAGCTAAGTGACTCGTATGCAGTTAAACACATTCATTTCACGTCCAGCTGTGGAGGCAAAATAAGTTTGTTCACATTCTTGGGCAGTGTACGAAGCTTTTCGTGCTTGTTAGCGATCGCCCCTCTTGCGTTGAAGAGACGCGTACGTGAGTCCGTGAGTGGGCGGACGAAAGTCTTTGATCTCACTAAAGCTTTACAGGGCAGCTAAACTTGGTATAACTGTGGTAGCTTCTAGCTCGAGGCAGTGAGCGTATGGTCACCAGGGCCTGCACTCGCAAAGAAGTTCCTACGCTAAAAGTGTTAGTCATTCGTGATGTCGGGTATAAATATTATTAGCAAAGGCGACCGGCCAATGACAAACAGGGGACGCATTCTGCGACGATCCCTTTCGGCGATAGTGTCGCCTCGGTGATAGTATCACCGTCAGGCGCGTGCTGAATGGCTGGTTGAGCAAAATCGGATGAGCTGATTGGCTGGCTGAGCACTACGTCATGCGAAGCCGATAGTATCGCCGATGTGATTGTCGCAGAATACGTGCCCAGCACTTACGCGCAATAAGCTTTGTGAATTCGCCCATATTGCGGAGCCCTGGCTTTCCATCAGTGCGCTCAACCTCCAGATTGTATACCTGAGAGGGGCAGAAAAAATAAACAAATCGGGCGCCAGTAGTGCACGGAACTGCGGGGAAGGACCGCGCGTTGGACGACATCACGCGTCGACGACGACCTAGGTATGCAGCGGACCCGCCAGCAAGAAAGAATCGGAGCGAATACGGCACGTACGTGAACACCGCGAACACGTGTGTACTTGCACTGTTGAGGGCGCGTAACCGCCCTCGGTCTCGATATGTAAAAACCTTCAGAGTTAGCTTCCCTGCGCAGCGAAGATTCCTTCAGAGGAATAGTTATGGAATTCAGGCTCGAAACAACAAGAACTACACTTTAAGAGGAACGGGGATAGAGTGTCGTCAACTGGCATATATTAACGCGGAGACGAGCTCTCGTCGCGTGATGGCGAAATCTATGCTATGTGCCCGTTTTGTGTCCGCAGACGGGCGCTTGATGGCGCTGGGGTGAACGGCGTTAGCCATAAACGTCTCCTCGTCAACAACGTCACTGCGGCAGTACTCGGTCGTTTATGTATTGGTCAAGGGTGTGGCGCCAGATGACCTGCGCAGCAACGCTCGTAGCAGTTTTGCACTGCTGTGGTGCTAAGTAAGTTGTCATTTCATTGCCTTTGTCGTAATTGTGGAACTGCGTAGGAGCACATCCTTAAGCGCTTTATCTCGCAACGCAGGCGCAACGCTTAGCCGTGCTTGAGGCTGCACGGAGTAATTAATATATAAGCGAATATCACACTGAGCTTAATGAAAGGTCTACTAAAGTGCAGAGTATTACAACAGCGGGTATGCAATAAAGCGTGGTTGCTAAATGTCTTGCTCGGCAAAGAGAACATATCCTGCGTTATAAGTCGGTAAAATTGAAAAAAAAAAAAAAATTGAAGCATTCGTTGATGACCTCTTGCTGGCAAAAGTAAACTGTCCGATGGCTGAAGAAAATTATATAGCACGAACGATATCAACCTATCATAGACGTGAAAGCGTGAATTAAATTACGGAAAGTCAGGGCCGGACAGAAACTAAAGTTTGAAACATGAACAAAATAAGCATAAAAAGAAACGAAGACAACACAGAACTTGCGACTCTAACTGAGCATTAGTATCGAGGCCAAATGTACCGCTATTGCAATACAAGTAATGCTTGGATGGAATAATGACCTAAGGAAGCCTGGCTGGCGGGAGTTGCGAAATTTTTTTTGTGAGAATGGAAAGCGGGAAACGCCCGTCTCTTCACTGAGACAGCTACGGAAAAGAAAGTGTGCCCGCAAGCACGTGATAAAGGGGTCCTGAAACACTTTTTGAACACGGCAAGAAGACGTTGCCGATCTGTCGTATAGAGGTTGCTGCGAACATGTGAGCCAAGTATCACTGCACTGCATGCAGCAGGAAATCTACCATCTCCTGTCAAACACAGCGAAAAATCGCTTGCCCTCGCTTCCGCGATGCTGTCACATCGAAAGCAGCTGGCCGACTAACGCTACAGGCTATTTCGTGATCGGGAGATCATTCTCAGTAATACATAATTACTAATTTTGAGTTGAATAAATCAAAGACATGTGTCTGCGATCTGAAAAAAGACGGAAAAATAATTTGATCTGTGCACTGCGCGTAGCTGCGCGTGGTCCCCGAGATGGCAGCTGCATGCTGCGTGGCGTAGTCTACCGCGGCCGCCACGAGGGGCCGCGACGAGCCCGTTCGCCATAGAGCTCCTCTATATGTATTTCGCCGCCGAGACACTCTCAGGCCTGCGCCTCCGCTCTCTTGGAGCGGAGACGAAAAGAGTGAGAAAGCAGGGTATCGGTGCGATAACTGTACTTAATGTTGAAGGATTCGAAACATTTTCTTGCGGCATGAGTTTCGTGAGACGACGTCCTTTAATAGGGGGGCCATTCTATGATCAGTCAGAAAAGTGTTTCAGGGCCCCTTTAATTGCCAACGATTTAATTTTACGATGAGCGCAGCCACTATAAGATTCAATTTCCACATTGCCTGCAATATCACTTTCACACTGATCTAAAAAAAAAAAAAGAAATCAACTTGTGGAGATAAAAACCAAATATCGATTTAGGGAGTGCTCTCTCTTAGCAACCACATGGTCGCGCTAACATCTAAAGGCTCCGAATAATTATGTTCACGACGCTGCGTTGATGCTTGCTAGGAGCACAGAACTGAGACAGGCTAGACGAGTTGGAGAATGCTTTGCACTTTCCAACAATACAAAGTGCCACAGCGAGGGAGACACACACACAAGAGCTGAGCTTGGAAGACTGCCCTACACTTGGGGCAAAAGGAAACATGAAGAATAAAGGGGAGTCCTGGGTTAAGGGTTTCTAGTTGCCTGCTTTGTGCGCCTCGTTAAGAACAATTAATAAAATTGCGGAAACGTTGTGCTTGCAAGACGCAGTAGGTGACATACGATGACTCGTGCACGGGGTAATTTTATATTCTCAGAAACGTTCATGCCACTTGGAGTGGCGCGCCAGGCATATGTCAAAGCTAAACTTCTAAGTTTCAATCAAATTTTGTTGCTCTAGCTCTCTCTCTCTCCTTCTCTGTCTCTTGGAGAAATGCTATCAGCATCGCAACAGCTTTGTCGAATAATCATAGTATTTTCTGCATAAGACGGAGAACTAGAGTAGCCAAGGTACTCGTTACCTCAGTCTCTCCACAACGAACCAGTAATAACGGAACACAACAGAAAATTAAGCCGGCAGTGACCATTAATAAATCGGCGCAGTAACATGTTTAATTTTTCGATGACTTACACGAGATAATGATGTCGCTGCAAGGGAAAATACTAAATGGAGGTATTTTATCGATACATCAGAACATTGTTTTTTGCTGATAACCTGCTGGCAAACAAATGCGCAGCGTGAAGAAAGCATTCATTGTTTGACACTCAGAGCAGCAAGCACACAATGTGAATAGATCTCGCCAACACGTGTGATAAACGCCGCTTTTAATACGCATCGCTTAAAGGACGAAGAAAAAGGAATGCTCTAAGTCCACACATGCAAGGCACGTTCGGACGGCTGTTGTCGCAACCCAAACAGAAAAGAAATAAAACAATAGAAAAAAGAAATAGGAAGGCGACGAAACGGCGGTTGTTTAGACACCTAGATGAGACTCCAGCCACAGACCACAAGATTTACCTCCGAAGGTTGGACGTCTCGCTCCAATCACCGGGCCTAATTGCTATTTGGGAATAGATGGGCAAACAAAAAAGTAGTGGTGGCGACAGAACCCGCATCGGCACAAGTAAGACAAGGAAGGGTTGTGAGACGGACAGTGAGCTAAATAGAAAGGGGAGAAAGAGAGAGAGAGAAGAGAGAGAGAGAGAGAGAGAGAGAGAGAGAGAGAGAGAAGGAGACCAGGAGGGGAAGATAAATGTGCGCGACTGTTTGTATTGCCTCCAATTACGCTCCAACCTTGTCCGGCAGTGACGTAGAGGAAAAGAACAAATAACGGTGCGGAGAGCTTGGCCTGCTGTTCATAAAACTTCCCGGGCCGTATTTACATAAACCTTTTTATTCGTAGGTACTGTTTTGCTATGGGCAGGCTGCTTTCGCTAATACTTTGTCCGGTATTACGTTTGGCTCAGCGACAGTTCTCGCCTAACTGTTTTTTGTGAATACAGGCCCTGTTACGTAAGTGCCTTCCAGTGACATGGCCTGCACCGCGGCGTTCGTGTCGTGATCACGCCGATCGCTTCCATGAATGGCTTGCGCGTGCTCGTTGGCCATTGGGGAGACGCTTTTGCGTAATATAACGTTTGTGAATACGCGTGCCGTGAATGGCAGCTGCGTGACAGAGAGGACCTATGGGCGCAGTGTGAATACTCGCTGTGACCCGATTTCTGTCACTCTTGCGGTGACACAACACGGCGGGACCCGTTTGTTATTTGAGGAAATGCGCCTGGACGGAATGTCCTAAGCCCTGCACCTATAAGCAGCCCCGAGAGCGAAGGGCGCGATATCCGGTAGTTCTGTTTTCTTTGCGTTGACGTCTGTGAGGAAACTGCATGCTTGTGGCTCGGCCTTCCTGATAGTAGGCCATTCGAATGTAGGCTTAGTACTGAGACGTAGTGGGCCTATAGTATACGTTTCAGTGCAATTACGCACATTGTTCTTTCTTTTCTTTTTGTTTCAAATGCGCTATTGTGAACCACTTACAATAGAAGTAATGTGATCTGTAGGAAAAAAAAAGAAAGAAAAACAGCATAGCGAACTCTTATTTCTCAGCTGATGAAGTTTCATGCAGCGCTACCTTTGTGACGAGATTTGTGGTATGTTCAATAAAAAAACGTGAATAACTTTTTTTCCTTTTTTTTCCTTTTTAGCGTGCACGGTACAGAGAAACGTTCGATGTTTCCCTCTGGCAACAATGTATTAGTGTCCACCCGAGGAGCCAAGCCAGTACTAGTTACGGTACTTGCTAGTGCCGAGTTGTTTTAGGGAAGCGCGAAAGAGGAATCCCGCTGCAGTATACACGTCGCATACATAACTCGTTTCGATGGTGGCAATACCTCGTGTCGTTGTATTGCTGCAGACGCTTCAGATTGTCGAAGTCAGTGCTGTTCGATGTGCGTACACCGCCAGGTTTCACCACATTGAAGCGAAGTACTCGATAGGTCTCCGCTGCGCCGGGCTAACGCACGAAGGAAAGCGCACCCGGCAACGCAGAGATTCCAGAAATCACAAATATTTGGGCCCATTGCTTAAAGCTACGCTGCAGGTACGAAAAGCCCAAGGCGCGCCACTCTTTACATTTCACATCGGTTCTGATCACATTATTGGTCTGTACAGTGATGTCCCTCTTGCGCAGTACTGTGGTCCAAGTATTGTGGTGCAAGCAAGAGCGAACCTGCATTCCGCAATACGGGACACGTAGGCTGGGACGCAGCGAAAAGGAAAAAAAAAAAAAAAAAAAAACAGCAAAGCACGGGGAAGAGCGGAGGGCGTAGGAAAAAAGAAAGAAAGAACAGGTGACGAATACAAATATCCGCATTATAGAAGCACTATATCCGCGTTCGGCCCCTTGAGATCGTGGTTTTGGCACGTAAAGCACAAGAATGTTAAAAAAAAATCCGTATTTGGTAAAATATAATTGTGATCTCGCAAATCTTTTTTCTAGGTAGGATTTCTCCGACCCATAATCAGTAGGCATCTAGAACTTCGTGGGAATAGGCTAGCCTGCCGTACATTAGCAGATATATATAGGACCAATTTTTACCTCATTAGTGGGGCTGAACAAATTTTTAGTGCACCTTTAACATGTTCGTTTTATCTTGGAGATTTGGCGCGGTAGGTTTGTATTTTTTCTGATTGCTACTTTGGAACTCATCATTGAACTTTTCATTTAAGCTGTCCACATTTCGCTTATACAACGTTTTCGAAGTAAATGTCAACATAACATAAAAAACGGTTGCCTGTACACTTAAGTGGAAACAACACACAGCTGGTTGCACTCGCATAAAACTCTGCTAATTTCAAAATCACGGGGCTATCTATTTATCAGAAGCCGCATATAGCTTTGTTCTTTGATAATAAAGCATTACGATATAAGGCGATAATGACGTTATAACTTTTTATAGCGTAAGGAAAATCACTGAGTAGTATTTTGGGAAGAAATGACGAATTGCCATGTGTCATAAGAAAAAAAAAAGCGATCACTTTACCAAGTGGCTGCCACATTCAGCACTATGCCCAATATATCGTGAAGGTGAATAGGTGCAAGCTAATTAAGAGTAAATGCTTACGAAACTTTTATTGTAGAAACGCAGATGAGAATTGCCTTGTGCATGCGTATCTCTCTTATGTGTGTCGTCGTCTACGCGCCCTTAACCTCAGAATACTCTTAACCAATACGCCCAGTTTTCCATCCTAAAGCATATAAGAAGCTGTTGATAATTCGCGACTCCAGCAATTGCATGCGACACCTAGCGGCGAGCGGCGGAAGCCTCACACGGAGGTCGGAGCGTCGGAGCAGACGCTCCATGTAGCTCCGTCCGTAGCCTTCGTACTGCGATCGGGTGCGCTTCAAGAACGATGGAGCTACCATCTACGAAACTCCGCACGGCCGTGGAATGTGATGCTGCGTTTTGCGGTGCCGAAGAGCCGCATGGATTGCGAATCTTATCCCAGCAAAGGTGTGACGAGGACAATAGTTGTGTTCTCAACATCTTGCTCCAGAAAGTTCTTTCTGTTTTTTCAGGCGAGCATCGCTTTGTTGTTTGTGTGAAAAGAACGCGATCCTGTTGCTTGTACACGTTTGCAGTAAAGCGCTACAGCAAACTTCAGGAAGTTTGCGTTGAGGTTGTTACTGCCATCGTCAGTAGCGCACCCAGGATCTCTGCCAGGGGGGAGGGGTGAACTTTTGTGGGGGGCGGGGGGGGGGGGGAAGAAATCACTTTGCATACTATGCAATTTCCTTGCTTTAGCAAGAGGAATCCAACAGCAAACAAAATGTCTGATAATTATAATAATAATGACACCTAGGATGATGATGTTTATTTCTTCATCGTTTTACTCAAAGTAATTTAAGAGTCAATGAATAAATACAAGACAGTGATAGAGTGTTTTTGTTTATCAGGAAAATTGGACCTCAAGTCACCTCCTGAATTGTAATGACAATGTGAACAGAGCACTGAAGGTACATGTTGGATTGATGGGGATGGACGCGGGGGGAGGGGGGTGGGTTTCAACACCCGAAATCCCCCCGTCGGTGCGCCACTGGACATCGTGATAACGTCCAGCGTATGCGTGCTGCCACATGCAGTTTCTTGTGATAGCCGGCGTGGTAATGCAGTTTATGATGCGAATGTCGCCGCGGTACTCAATCTTACCTTGATTGAAGCTGTTATATCTGATACATGCGGCGCACAACGTGGAACTACCGCGTGTGGTATAGCAGCGAAAATCGGAATTTCAGGCGCTCCCGGGTAACGTCGGTAAATCGTTTTATGTAAACACAAGATGTACGCACCAACGTGCAAAATAGCTATGGAGTGGCATAGCGGTACGCCTTCCTTGCGGCCCTGACACGCTACCTGTATAACTAGTGCAAATTAGTAGACGCTCATTTGAAAATGCGTAATTATCAAAGCAATTGTATCTCTTATCAGTGTCTGAAGGAAATTGGCCATGTTTGGCCACTTAAAATGTAGGATACGTCAATTATAGAATAACATGGAAAATGAGTTAGATTCATGCAGTAGCTGAGTTAACATTAATTTACACAGAAACATTTGTATTATTTCATTAGTTTTCACAGCAACCATTAGCGACATGTTCGTAGACAGCGGGGAGTAATCAGTCATGGTCAGGCCACGCACCACAAGCCATACCTGCACATGGTGTGCAAATGCGTTTTTATTGTAGTAAGCAGATCCTTCGGTTTCTTATTTATCGTTTTGTTCTCCGCGAGAGAAACAATGCGCCAACTATAGCAATAACTACAGCTAAGCGAAGCAGCAGTCACCTTGCGCAAATATTGAATGTAAAATAGATAACAGGAACGCGAAAGTAGCGGCAAAGGTTCGCCACAGATTCGTAGTGCACACTCGCGAGAAAGTGCAAAACTTGATTTTAGGTAGACTGTATAGAGCGTGCAGAGTTTGCGCCTTCGCCGAACGAAAATGTGTTAGGCAACAACAATGAGAAAGTGCGCGCCGGCTGCGCATTTATCCGCATGTACAGCGACAAAAGCTGATCGAGCAAGTCGGTGCGCTGCTGCGGGCCATGTTAAACGTGCCAAACTGAGCAGGTTGTAAGTTTTAGGCAATCATGGCGAGGCCAGCGTGACGTATCCAACTTCGCCGGCCGCTGTCTCGCACGCTCGAAACGCCGGACTATCTATCCGCGCCTTAACAGTGAATCAAAGCAGCAGAAATGTGCTTGTGCTTTTCCGACCATCCAGCAGTGCACGAGTACTTCGATTCCACGACCAATGGATTAACGAATACATCGGTGATTTTCATCAGAATCTCGTGCGGGTCCGCTGTCACGCCAGAGGTTTGCACACACCGTGCGACCACTTCAGCCTCATTACTCACTGTGCCTCTCTCAGATCAGCTAAAATGATTTGGTCGGCGTAAGAAGCTCGCTTTCCTTCCATAAAACAGCGCAAACCGGCATCACACTGCACGAAAATCATCAAACACAGCGGCTGCGGCGACGCGGGGACCTCTTGTATCCGCCATGTTGCACAGCCTAGCCAGACGCGGCCAGTTTTCGCAGCGCCCCCTGCAGTTCATTTGAGTTGCGAATAGACTGAGATATATAAACCACATGAAGGGTGCCTGGAGGGAAGAGTGAACAAAAAAAAAATGAGTAAGAATGCTGAAATAGCAAACTATCTTACCGCACACTCTTTAAGGGGAAGCTTCTCTCAGACGCTGCTTGACGGGCTAATTTCCCGCTCTACTGGATGTCAAGAAGCCCAAGACATCTTTCGGAATCTCACCTCTCTCTGGAGCGATGTATTAAAGCCCAACGGACTGAGGTTTACCGTGCGTATGTAAGTGCTCCTCATTCATTCTCGTCTCTCGCATGAAAACACGTGGTACCCTCAACCTATCGCGTTCAGCAACTATCCGTTTGAATTGTTTCTTTCTTCGTGCAAACAGCCAACAGCTGAGCAAACTTTCACAAACTACAGTTATAGCGCAGCAACCCCTGGATATGCCTCGTGCAGTAGTTTTTTTTTTTTTTTTTTTTTTCGCCCGTTTGTATCTTCGGCGACCCGTACGCAGTAACTCGATCCTTGACTGCGTTTCGCGGACAGGAGACTTGGGCCATAATTGTTGACTGTTACTTTTTAAGAACGCACGAAGATCTGCGAATGTGAGAGTCTCCTGGTAGTATTAGGTAATTGTCGACTCCTCGTGGGAACGCGTTGTCAAGTGCTCATCAGAGAGTGAGGACTCCCTGGAAGGATTAACCCTTTTAGGCAGAC
Source organism: Dermacentor silvarum (assembly GCF_013339745.2). Lineage (NCBI taxonomy): Eukaryota > Metazoa > Arthropoda > Arachnida > Ixodida > Ixodidae > Dermacentor > Dermacentor silvarum. The sequence goes on from NC_051154.1 coordinate 243,527,842, forward strand.
TGACTGAAAGGTGGGTAAGTTGGTGCGGATTATAGCTATGCCTGGGTGGCACGACGTTAGACAGACAAAGGAAGAGAGATGAAAAAATGAAGGAAATAGGCAACACGTGCGCTGTACTCACGACAAAATAGTTATTGAAGGGAAACGCTTATAGGTATATGTAATAAAATACAAGCGTTTCTCTTCGATAAACATTTTGAGTACGACGCATGTCTTGTCTACTTCCTTCGTCTCCATTCTTTTATCCGTGTTACTTATCGCGGCCCAGGCATAGTTATGAACCCTTTTAGTGTGTAAGTCTTTGATAAGCCTTTACAGGACGAAGCGGTTAAAGACATCCTTCCTTGATCTCGAAAATACGGCAAATCTTATAATGGCTCGATGTCGAGTGCTTTCTAGGCCTGGACAAATATCACCTGAAGCTTTTGCAGCGGTGGTCTTTCAGGTTCTTTCCTCGAGAGATGGATTTAGGTCTCAATTGAACCAAATATTGACTGACGAAAGCCTTTGAACGCATTAGTTGCGAGTGAGTAAGTGAGCGAGGTTGTGCGCCCTTGCGCTCACAATCTCCTAGAGTTCTTACAAAAAAAGAGAGTCTTCACGAAGATGAGGTGTTGCTGGTTTTTTTTCTGCGTAGTAAGAAAGAAACAAAGGAAGGAAGAAAGAAAGGAAGAAAGGAAGGAAGGAAGGAAGGAAGGAAGGAAGGAAGGAAGGAAGGAAGGAAGGAAGGAAGGAAGCAAAGAAGAAAGAAAGAAAGAAAGAAAGAAAGAAAGAAAGAAAGAAAGAAAGAGAAGAAAGAAAATCCGTTGCCATTGAATGACAAACGCGCATGAGCTTGTGGCCGTAATTAGTGTCGTCATGAGAAACTGGGCAGAAATGAGCTTCCTAGGAAGGTAAGTGTGAACTTGTTGATTCGTTGAGACAAGCTTTCAAGTGCTTTCTGCCGAATATTTTCGTTCAAGCAACGTGAATGAGCATGGGAGAGTCAGTGTACATTTGCAACATTTGAGTCATCTCTCCACCTCGTAATGCAATGCACGTTATGGCTGCACACCTTCGTGTACCGTGGGTTAGGAACCGCAGCCGTGGCCTAGTGGCGTCCGCTTCGGCATCGTTAGGTCGTGGGTTCGATTCCCCTGGCCGCGGGCACCCACTGGTCCGTTCTAAATGGGCAAAAACGAACCCCGACCTGGCGCTCGGCTTTCTTCAAGGGTGATACGCTTGGGAAAGAAGCTTGTGCCCGTGAAAATCCCGTCGAAACCCTCGTGAGCGCAGAAAAAATGGGGTTTGGGCCACTCCCATGGGGGCTATTTCCCACGTGGCGTCCCAATACACTGTATTAGGAGAGGACGCCCACGCGTTGAGGTCCCATAATGGCCGAGCACGTGGCCAGGAGCGCGCTTGCGCCTAATTTACGGGTAGGTTTTACGGCAGGTACCCGGCGGCAGCTCTTGTCTGCCTCCTACAGCCGTGGCGGATGCTCTTCGACAAGGCCGTCTGTGGTTGGACAAGGGGTGTCCAGAGACTACGCACATTAAACTTTGTATAGGACCCCCTTTCGAGATGCGAAGCCCCACAAGTAGCCGAGCGCCAGGCCGGGGGACATTTATACCCATTAGAAAAACCCGTGGATTTCCAGGGGCACTGTTAGTTGAACCCTATTCCTCCCGCATACAAGGCGGATGCTTTATCAATAGGCCATGGCTGTGGTTCAAACTCCAGCTAAAGAACTCCAGGTGGTAGAAACTAATCCGGGGCCACTACGGGGCTTGTTGTAGCCAGTGTGTTGTTTTGGGTCGTTAAACCACATAATAATAACGATTGAAAAAAAAATTTATGCGGTACCTAAAGAAATTATGCGGTACGCCACTGCCTATTGCTTCCCCGCTTCCGACACACGCATACACACAAATAAAGAGCTGAAACGGTGTAACACACCACGACTGTATCCAGAGGAGCTCGCTGCTGACTCGACTATCATCTTTCGCCTATCCTGCTTTTCTTCTTTCCAGTAGGCGTGAATGATGCAATTAATAAAATACCACGTACTCTTGTCCTAAAGACGTTTTAGTGTTATTATTTTGGCGTGTTGTTATCTTATTAAGATGTAACCTCGACTTGATGACAAGGTTACGCATTGCTTTAATAATGGACTAGGTTTGGTTTTAGCGTGATATGATTCAGGGATGGTGGAGCAGAGCGCAGTCTTTTGAGGTTTTCATCAAAATGATATAACACAGTGATACTTCTTGAGCAGGAAAAGCGCACAAGCCGATTACATTCAGTGTTCGGACTTGGCAGCGTATACTTGTTCATATCGTGCACAGAAACCCCATATGGACTAAAGAAACACGCCCCTGCGCATTTCCTTCCCTCTTGTAAGATGTATTTAGGGCAGACCTACAGCGCTTAACGTCGTTCGTTAAATCTTTTACATACTCTTTGGATCCGGGATGTAAGAATCACTTTGCTTCATGCCGTTGGCGTGGCCGCCAAAAACGATCCACAAATCTTTAGCGTGTTTGGTCGTCCTAGAAAAATGATCTTGTCGTCAATGTTCTTTTTTTAATCGTGAAATTATAATGGAGGCGTCGTAGACTTACGCGAAAACAAGATGGTTGTTTGGCTGTCCAAGTTAGGGTCATTTTCAGCAAAAGCAAATGAATGAGCCGCCCATTTTGCTGGTCGACGCAGGATCGAAGCATTAGAATCCAGTTCGTTGCGTGTCAAGCGCGTCGAGCCAGCTATGAAATGTGAGAAATTATGTGCATAGCCATGAAAACGTGACAGTAAAAGATGTCCCGGCGTAATGCAATCGCTGCAGGGAAGAAAAGATAAGACACCACATGCGCTCGTTGTGTGTATTCTGCGTTACGTATTAGTGGCCTTGAGATTATAGTTTCAGAAAAAGAAAGGAAGGAGAATAAGACGCTTATTGGAAGTCGTAACTTCATATGATGTATCCTGAATTGAGAAAAATTTACTTAATTTAATTATTGAGAAAAATTTAATTGATAAATTTAATTATCCGGATATGCACGGAGAAAGTGCGCGGTGTAGTCCGTCACGCAGAATTGAATCCATCGCCGAATGAGTATAGATTGTACGCTTCGAAAGAGCCACCTATGTGAAACATGCTTGAGCACAGTGTATCCTTGGTCTCTTAGTTTAGTTCGATTGCTCCTAACAAATACAAAATGGAAGGAAATGAAGAAAATGAAATACCTGAAGAAAAGAAAAAAAAGGTGAAATAAACACAAAACAGAAATGAAAACAAAAAACAAAAAAACAAAACATAAAACAGTATAGAGAATGCCCACCGTAAAAAAGTAAACTAAATATAAATAAGGCAGTACTCAGAGTGAGAGAAGTGTCTCGATATGTAATATTGGCCTGTCCGGAACACTTGATAGAGCTCAGAATGACGGCAGACGTAGGCGGGCATCGGCGGGAATTCGATCTCTATCCTTGAAGCGAAATTTGAACCAGAAGAATGACTTCATCATTCATCATCATTATCATTATCAGCATATATCTATGTCCACTGCAGGACGAAGGCGATCTCCAATTACCCCTGTCTTGCGCTAGCGCATTCCAGCTTGCGCCTGCGAATTTCCTAACTTCATCATCCCACCTGGTTTTCGGCCGTCCTCGACTGCGCTTCCCTTCTCTTGGTATCCATTCTGTAAACCTAATGGTCCACCGGTTATCCATCCTACGCATTATACATGGCCTGCCCAGCTCCATTTCTTCCGCTTAATGCCAACTAGAATATCGTTTATCCCCGTTTGTTGTCTGATCCACACCGCTCTCTTCCTGTCTCTTAACGTTACTCCTAAAATTTTTCGTTCCATCGCTCTTTGTGCGGCCCTTAACTTGTTCTCGAGCTTGTTTGTTAACCTCCAAGTTTCTGCCCCATATGTTAGCACCGGTAGAACGCAATGATTGTATACTTTTCTTTACAATGATAGTGGGAAGCTCCCAGTCGGGATTTGGCAATGCCTGCCGTATGCACTCCAACCCAATTTTTTCTTCTGTAAATTTCTTTCTCGTGATCAGGGTTCCCTGTGAGTAATTGACCTATAGATAAACGTACTCCTTTACAGACTCTAGAGGCTGACTGGCGATCCTGAATTCTTGTTCCCTTGCCAATCTATTGAACATTATCTTTGTCTTCTGCATATTCATCTTCAACCCAATTCTTGCACTTTCTCGATTAAGGTCCTCAATCATTTGTTGTAATTCGTCTCCATTGTTGCTGAATAGAACAATAGACTCATGAAGGAATAATTGACGTTTGGAATGAAGCGCAAGTCACAGCTTGTCGGGACGCTCTGCATACTATACATAAATTGCAGGTTTTGATTTCGTAAGCAAGAATCTTAAATAGAACAAATTAATTATCCCCTTCAGTCACAAATTTTGATGGACTATACAGTAAATGTGTGAAAGTTTCATAATTTCTTCCGAGGCGTTACAGACTCAATTGAAAGGGCGTTAAGGGGGTATGACTGACGCTTTGTGCATTTTGTAGGGAGCTTTAATAATTACGGTGTAAACAAACACTGACTTATTCTACACTCAGACATGCTACGTTTTTTATTATAATAAGAATGCAATAACTAGTTCAAAGCACATTCACAAGCTAAATATTGGATGAATGCGTCAAGAAAAAAATCTAAATTATTCTTTCGCCATCACCGACGGAACACGGTACGTGGAACATTCCGCCAAACATGTTAGTGCCTTCAGCAAAGTGTTCTTGTGTCACACTCTTCGATACAGCAAATTGAAATGGAGTGTCACGTTGAGTACGCCGTGTTTTCAAGTTAAGTGAAGTCCGCTAACCAGGAAACGGGCTTATATGAACCCTGTATTTTGGCCACCGAAACATAGGGTGAGTAAGCGCACCTCCTGTTCTGCGCAATAAGAAATAAATTCGTATCATAAAACCGGAACACATAATGTTGGCTCGTAGGCATCGCTAAAGCACCACCAACCTCTTCATAAAATAGCGCTTTATATTCAGCGGCTTCTGTGATATACTGGGTTTTCTGTGATTCAGCCATTCGGTATGTAGCACTGGGCGCGTGCCCATTCAGAGTGAAACCACAAACGGTACCTAAATATGCTCAGCGCAAGAAGTATATGCCTTTAAGCGGATATTTCCTTTATTAAAGAGAACCTTTCTACGCCTTCTTTGCCGGGGTTTGGTGCGTCTGCGTTCGGTAGGCCTCTTGCCCTGTAAGGTGGACCGGACCTGGAGATTGTGCAATTGTAAACTGGGCTGATCCCGGAGATGGTGCGATGAAAAGTGCGCCGATGCGGGAGACATTGTGATCCTCGGCCGCGTGGATGAATCGTGAGTCGTGTGGTGGGGGTTCCCACACCTTGATAGTTCACCGGGCTCGCACGAAATCACTATGCTGGAAAAATGCGTCGCAGAAGATGAAGCGTTTTATAGCGTTTAATTAACCGCTTAACGAAGGCTTCGCTTACCAGAGATTCCAACATATGCGTTGTATCTGCGTGATTTTTGTCCTTGCTACCGCTGGAGGAAAAAGAAAGAAAAATTAGGTCGCGTACGCATATGTGCACACTCTGACTGAAGGGGATATGATTTTCGAGGTTCTTTATAGGTTTAATATGGAACTCGATAGCGGCGTTTTTTTTTTTTGCAACATAGCCACTAAGGGGCTTTGGCCAATTACTTAGGCCCAATTACCCCCTCGTACACAAAGTGCTTGCACTTATTACTGGAAGCCGTTATTTTCGACTATGTCCATGAGCCGCTGCGATAGTTGCCGGTTTGATTCGTGCCCGTGGTAGCCGCATTCTGTTGCGGTCGGAATACAAACAACGCCGGCATAATGAGATTCCGGTGTACGATAGATAGCCAAAGGTGGTCAAAAATTACTCTGAGCCGCCACGGCGCCTTTCGTAGTCGAAATAAGCGTATCCCGTTGAGGCCGCGAAACAGCACTAATTAGTATTTTTTTTTATCTCCGACTCGCGCAAAGGCGAAAGCGGTGTCGTATACGGTACGTAAACCCGTTAAAACATCCGCTAAGTTTTGTCGTCACGCGGGGTCCATGCGAAGCGCTTCAACTTGAAGTCTTTGACACGCTAACAAACACGACGGGTCAGTAACTCTAGCGACAGGAGCGTGCATCGAGAGCCCAATACACGAAGCTCGCCAACCAACTGTAAATGACAGCGAGAACGCGTTTGTGAAAGCGTTCGAGCAACTGAGCTTCCCCTCGGTACAGCGCGTTCCCCAACGTCGCAGCAGGTAAATTGCCCCACGGGGACAAGGTATACGCTATAGCGAGCGAGGCGCGCGCTCGCCCTGTATCGCTAGCGAGCAGAGCGCAGACCCGGGCCACGCCGTCTTCGCGCCGCGAGTTGTCTGGACATTTTTTTGGAGAGCCTCCTTTCTTTCTTTTTTTTTTTTTGTTCTCCATTCAGCCCAAGGGCGTCGCCAGAGACGCCACGTCGCCGTTGCCTTTCGGGAACCCTTAACGAGGGTGCAGCTCGCGCGGCGTTTCACTCTGCGCTTTCGCCGTGCCATTGATTTTTCTTCGGGGAAAAGCCCCAAACATTGCCCTACACGTATTGTCGCTTGTAGCTACGGAGCAGAGCCACCTCGTCGAGCTTGTTAAAGTTTTATAGTCTATTGTTTCGAAAGGTTCTCGCTGACACGTGCGAAGCTCGCGCCTGCCCTGCTTGTTTGAGATAGCATTGACGGGTACAAGAATTTCGTCGTAGGCGGCTGAAGGCAAGAAAGCGGATATCAAGCGAGAATGCCGGCGAAAAAATAACGCAGAAAAGAAGGGTCTTCCGGAGGTCTCGCCAGGGGTCGGACTTCTGCAGCAGCGGCTGCCAGTTCGGACTCGCCGGCGATGGCGGGACGCTCGCAGTTTTTCCGCGCCTTAGTTTCTTTCTCTGGCTCTCGTCGTGCTTTATTCTCGCGTCAAAAGCGACAGATCGGAATGCTTGAACTGTTTTATGACCAGGCTTGGCAACTTCTCGCGGGATCGCCAATCTCGAAATTTCTAGCGCGGCTTCCGACGGCCATACCAAGATAAGAAACTCCAAATAAAACAGTGCTCACGCCGTGATGCTTTATGAGTATGTTAATAAGGCTGTATCAGTCGAACCTAACCGGGCAGAAGTTCACTGTAGTGTGTCTTTATTTATGGTTAAGCAATGTACTGCAGCGACAGGGGAAAATATGCCGCTTGACTTCGCATTCATCGCTCTCATTCTGGGCGTGCGCTGAATTTTGTAAGGATAAGGGTAAGCGGGTGGGGGCGCGTGGTGGAGCCATATATTGTAGCAACAGCAGCGGAGGATTTGCAATATCCTCCGAAACGTCGCCGCCGACCATTCCACAGAGAAAGTGGCCCTGTGCTTTCTTGACAGAGGGCGACGTGTTGACATAACTCAGTGTTACGTCACAGTGGCGATTTGGGCGAGTTTGTTCTGCATTGCGATAAGGTTTTTGCACTGACAGACACGGACGTAGAAAGCAGGCACAGGACACACGAAGCGCTTAGTGTGTCCTAGGGCGCTATAACGTAAAATGATGCCAAACTGTTTTGATTCCAATTTCTGAAATCAGCCTCCACGGTTGGTCAAAACATTTCGGGCCACTCCCAACTTCGCCTGTCTGTCACGCGACGTCACTAAAACCGCAATAGCTCCCAATCTGATATAACGTGTACACACTGATTATGCATGATTAAACCCGCAAAAGAGAAATAATCATTCCTGATTCGACGCCTCTTCACCATTAGCCCTCTGCTATTAGTCCAATGTTTTCTGGCTACGCCCACTTCGCCTGTCTGTCACGCGACCTCACAAAACCGCGAAAACTCACCACGTCAAAGTGACGTGTACGCGAAAAAAAAATGCATTATATGCCGAACAAAACTGAAAATTTTTCTGAATAACCACAGACTGCCCCATTCCGAAAGGAATAGAAGATGGCTGCCTGCCGATCGCTCAGGCCCTCGCTACTCGCACCTGCCCGTGAGCATGTATTTATTTGCGCATGTTAAACCTTTTTGCGTGGAAGTAAAACGTTATCGGGAGCCCTTTCGGCATGCATACGACATCGCTTAGCCAACTCTTCCTTGCTGAGTATTCATTTTAGCGGCATTCTTATGCTTCCGTTGCACGCCGCCGATATTTTCGACCAGCCACCGCATGCATGCTAAGTAAGGCGAAGCGGACTAATCGGAGGAGCCGGCACCGCCCTCTTCATGCCGTTATCTATTTTCACTGTGCTGGCTCGGCCCCATCGCAACCCTCTCCACTAGAGCGTGCTCCTCGCCTCTTGTGAGCCAATTAGATAAGAGAAACCGCTGAGTGTAGACAATGTTATTGGTTTTGGAAGCGAACAAAGGTGGCCTCCTATAAACGAGGAGAGTGTTTGATTGGGTTGTTCAGACAACGCTGCGGGTCACCGCCCGATGCTTGCGTCGCTGGTTACGTAAATTTGACGTCAGGAGTTTGGAATCAAAACAGTTTGGAATCATTTTACGTTATAGCGCCCCTATACCCTACTTCTATGTCTGTGTCTGTGCGAACAAAACAACAAGAATAAAAAAAAAAAACAATTTCTCAGTATTATGGTTCTTGAAATTGCGCTTTTATAATGCTGACGGTGATACTCTACTTTCACTTGATGCGGCGCCCAAGAGTCGCAGTTCTAGCGAGGCTCAAGCAACGCTCCGTGTCCGGTTGCACAGGTAGCGCTGTACGCCGTGTACAAAACGCGCAGAGAAGCGTCATGCGTGAATAGAATCAAAGCAATCTCCGCCGCATTTCTTTACAGGCATTTCGTTTCTATTCCCTATCTTTTTTTCGTTGAAGTCCAGCGTGCTTATTTGTGGCACTGCACTAACATAACTATACTGTGCCTCTTTCTCCAGGATCCATGAAATATCTACGTCTCTATCTACTGTGCCTCTTTTGCGAAATCAATGACTGTAACTCGTGGGGAGCTTGAAATAAGAGCACACTTTCGCAAGATGTCCGGGCACTGATGCAGCAGGCCAAATCTACAGCTACCTAACAAGAGCGCTGCCGTTTGTGCTTTATTAGTGCGGTACGATGGAGCGAGCTTGGGAAATGGTCAACGCACGTGCAGGTAGGAGTGTCATCTGTTAGGTTGTTCCAGTCCGAAGGGGCTGGCGTACAGAAAGTCGACGCTGGCCGCGAGCTTGCTAATGAGTTGGTCGGCTGTACGTGAGCAATTACGTTTCTCGCGCCTCTAGCTTTTGTGCCGTTGTTGCGGGCGGTAATTTCCTGAGAATGGGCGGTGCACGTGGGCACAAGATGTACTTTCTCTCTCAATAGTCAGGGTATGGACGTTATTTTGGTTATGCATGGTTCAGGCCGTGAATCTCAAGTGGACTGGACGATAAGAAGCGATGAAATGTCTGCTGTGGTTATCGTCGATATTTTAGGAAAGCACAGTCAAAGTTCAAAGAGAGCTCCTTCAATTGGAATGGGACACTTTATTCCAGGTGCCGTCGACGTCAAGTGGTTAGGGTTGCTGAGAATACTAATGCAGTTCCTAATAGATGGAACAAGGACGGTAAAATTACCTCTCACAAGGGCAAAAGGACGGAAGAAGAGAGATAAAAAAAAAGTAGTCAGCACTTTGTTCTTAGGTTACTTTCTTTCGTTTATGCTCACGTCACGTAGAACGCCTGCGTGTGCAGCCTTTTACTTTTGCTTTCGCTTTTTCCGGCGAGAATATCTCACGTTCATCTTAAGTCCGTGAATGACGAAGCCGCACAATAGTGTAACGCGCGTATGTACCATATTTACTGGCGTATAAGAGGTGGTTTTGTAAAAACAATTTTGTCGATGTGTCTTATACAACGGTGCGTCTTATACATGCATAAAACCAAGCGCGTTGGCGCGACCAATATGCGCATATATTTTGATGAGTACAAGAGACCGTAAACAGCATATTATGAAAGAATTAGAATCTCGTTTCAACAGTGCAGCGACCGTGGAGAAAGATGCCCGCTCTGATAGCTCAGCGTGTAGGCAGCTCGGCTACCGTAGCGCGGCTATCGTGGCCTCCGTGATGTTGGTGCAGTCGAGATTGGAGATCACGCGCATGGTAGTGAATAGTGGGCCTCTGTGATCTGT